>NC_087062.1:67537490-67804969 GCF_963678635.1 Symsagittifera roscoffensis
AGTTGACAGCTTTTCATATTTAAGCAGTTACTCGCTCGCTTTATTCGCTTCACATTAGACTAAAAATCAAAATTTTTGAAACCGGTTTTTCTCGAGACCGGTTTTTTTTGGAAATTTTAAAACATCATATCGATCGAAACACGCTTAAAGAGCTTTTTTATGGTATAGCAATCAACAACCTTGCTCCGAAGTGTATTTTTGGGAAAAAAACATTATTACATCCAAATACAAATTCCTACCCATTTTCATTAGTTGGGACTAGAAGAACTTCAACACGAATGTAAAACTACTCCACTGATATGAAGTTAAATGCGTGTGGTTGATATCAAGGGCCTGAAATCAGTTTGGTTGCTTCAGGTGGAACCAGCAAGACAACAAGACACGACTGGAGAACAGATGTGACGACATCCAGAAATGGCGGGATAGACTGGAGGAGTCACGTGACCAGCTGGATGAGGAGATAGCGAGACTGAAGGCGGACAAGGAAGTATGTGAGAGGGCACTGGAGGCCAAGGCACTGCCTCTGGATGTGGCCAACCAGGCACTCACCACCAGAGAGGGCAGACTGAAGATAGACTTGGTGGACGACATACCCACTGCCGAATTGAGAAAGGTTTGAAAAAAAACCAACTCAACAACCTTCACCGCTTCCCTAGTATACCACATCCCTGTCCAAGCCCCAACCGTAACCACGTGCGACGCATAACACCGCACTATTTTATCATGATTCTGAACAACTGTCATATGTCGGCGTTTTTCCCCAAACCACGGATAAACGACCTGGATCTCCTAGTTTTGAAATTATTTTTCACAGATGATTTTTTCTAACTCAAGCCATCAGGTTATTTATGTATCCAAAAAGTTCATTTAGAAGGCTCTAGTCCTAAGTAAAATTGAATAACTCGCGTGAAATCCAAAGTCAGGGCTAGTAAACTTACAAATTACCAGAGTAAATCAACAACACTTACAATTACAATGAAAATTGCTTACAGCTAAAAACAGTCCGTGGTGTGACAACTAAGCTGAAAAACATGAGCAGACAAATGAAAGTCCGACAACTCAATTTTCCCGGAAAAACATTCTGAAAACATACTGAGAAAAAAACAAGGTCCAGCTGGGACTCAAACCCGGACCTTAGGGTTCAAATGCGACCGCGTTACCTCTAGACCAAAGGGAAGGAATCTGGAAGTTGTTTAAGTTCAAAAAAGCAAGTTCAGTTTCATATATACTTGTAAGAAAAACTCATAACGGAAAAAAGTCAAGGTTACAAGACACTTTCTCTCACAAGTGTCAATATCTTGGAAATCTCTAAAAATCTCCAATAAATTGCAAAGAATCATAAATTTTTTCAACGATTCCATAGCATTTTTGACTTCTCTCATAAAACTGCTGAGTCAATTAAACAAATTTCTGAGTTGTTGGACTGAACTATTTCAAACAGTAGCGGATTTAGGGGGGGGGGGGGGTGTGGAGGGGGGGGGGGGGCGGACACTCTCCTTCCTCAGGGATTCGACCCCCTGCTGACCCAAAGGGCCCCTTTGTACTGTTTTGAGATATCCATTTTTGGCTGACTGACCTTAAAATTTTTCTAAAGGCGCCTTTGGTGCCAATCTATACTAAGTTTGAGGGGGGAGCGCGCGACGCAAAAAACGCATTTTTTTTTGGTCGAAATTTTCCAAAAAGTGCCTAAAAACGTCTTTTTTTGGCTTTTTTACAAAAATTTGCCAAATTAGGGTCTTTCAAGTGGTTTGGGAGAGTTCAGAAAATCAATTTGGTCGGCCTAAAAAAAAAGGTCGACAAAATTTTCAAAATTTTTTTGAAAATTCGCCCCCCCCCCCCCCCCCCCCGAGAAATTCTTAGATCCGCGCCTGATTTCAAAGATGGACAAAATATTGTGTTTAGTTCTTGAAGAGTTTTTGCTATCTCTGTTAAATTTTCAAGATCTTGGGGCAAGATTTCCTAAAGATAATGCGTATTAGCTGTTTGCCTAAAATAAGTTTCAAAATAAGTTTTTTATTGCACCACAGAGCTGAAAATGTCAGTTATTTCTTTATTAGGAAGTGGAGATAATTGAGGGAACCAAAGTGGCACTGCAGCAGAAATGTGCACAGTCGTTTGAGCAGCTCTGCCGTCTGGAAGAAGCGAGGAAGCAGATCCTGAGAGACTTGGAACACAAACATGTGGCCCTAGACATCGACAATGAACAGGCCGAATTGACCCAAGACAGTGCAGAGATCTGTTTCCAGCCAAACCCCACACGCATTAGCAAAGGGTGAGTAACATTGATATTAATAACACGCATAGCCAACAAACATTTGGAAAGTGTCAACGAATTCCTGGAAACCGAAAAATTATTATTGATGTTTGTTATCGGAACTTTTTCAACACTAGAGATTTAAGAAAAAATTATTAAATTTGTCATTTTGAAGCTCTTTGAGTTTCAAGAATCTTATGATTCACAGTCTTTGTAACCCAAAAGACAACTGGATTAATTGGTGAATTTTTTTTTCCACTGAGAAATCTTTCAAATAAAATCCACTTTTGAAAATGAACTTTAAAAACATTTGTCAGGCACGTTTTTTTCTCGCCATTTGCTTTACCAATACTGAAACAATCTTGAGACAAATTGAAGTACAGTACCATACGGTTAGATTTTTTACATATAACGTACATATACAGACTTTTTTAACATAAATCTCCAAACATTCAGAACGCCATATACTCGACTAGCTAAACATACTTAACTTGCGATCAAATTTACATAAAAAATGGTTATTTGAAATTTGGTCATTGGGCCATTTTACTGAAAAAATATGAGCGGTATGAATTGATCGATCTATCTATAACACAGCACGAGAGAGCGTTTCGTTATTATTAAACTTGCCAGTTAATCAATATTTTCACAGTTCCACTTTGCTGAAAACCTTAGTATACTAAGTAAAACTAAACAAAAAATGAAACGTAGTAAGGCTGCTAGTTTATCAGGGCAAACTTGTGAAGGTTTCGACATTTGAGTCGATATCGTCAATGGGGTATAAAATTTTTTGTTAAAAACTATTATTGCGATCGTCGAATTTTGATTGAATATTAAAACCACCCAGGGGCTGATCTAGGATTTTCTCGGGAGGAGGGGGGGCGGATTTTCAAAAAATTTTCGAAAATTTTGACGACCTTTTTTTAGGTCGATCAAATTGATTTTCCGAGCTCTCCTAGAGCAGTAAAAAGACCCTGTTTAGGCCAAATTTTCTACGCCGCAGGCAAATTTTTGAAAAAACAGGTCAAAAAAGCCGTTTTTGGGCATTTTTTGGAAAATTTTGACAAAAAAAAATTGCGTTTTTTTGGCGCGCGCTCCCCCTCAAAGTTAGTATATATTGGCGCCAAAAGCGCCTTTAGAAAAATTTTAGGGTCGGTCGGTCAAAAATGGATTTCTTAAAAAGTACCAAAGGGGGGACCCTTTGGGTTGGCAGGGGGTCGAATCCCTGAGGGGGGGGGGGGGGGGCGTCCGCCCCCCCCCTAAATCTGCCCTGAAACCAGGCAAATTTTTGAAAAAACAGGTCAAAAAAGCCGTTTTTGGGCATTTTTTAGAAAATTTTGACAAAAAAAAATTGCGTTTTTTTGGCGCGCGCTCCCCCTCAAAGTTAGTATATATTGGCGCCAAAAGCGCCTTTAGAAAAATTTAAGGGTCGGTCGGTCAAAAATGGATTTCTTAAAAAGTACCAAAGGGGGGACCCTTTGGGTTGGCAGGGGGTCGAATCCCTGAGGGGAAGGAAGCGTCCCCCCCACTATATCTGCCCTGAAACCACCCATGCATAACTATTCCGATATTCTTCAAAAGTCGGAACAAAAAGTCTGCTCGTAACGGAGCCGTGAATTCTTCGACTGCACTTTACACCAATTAAAATGTTTAGGTTGAAAAATTGATGAGTATTAAAAAATTCCATCTTTTTTCATTATTATTTTTTAAATTTTGTCCCTCCACATGCTAATTAAATTTCGCGCTATTTAAATTGTGCCATTTTTATCCCTCCACACGCAATTCAGAGACCTGTATTGTAATAATAAGACCACATGACCTGACTCAATTCAATTTTGAGCGATGTAACCCGCCGCTTTTTGTGTTTTATGAATGCAATATATCGTGCTTTAATTATCTCATTTTGAGCAAGTTAGCAACTTTCAGACTCATAATTTAAATAAAACGATCACAGCTAGAAAAAAATTCGGAGGTCGCAACAACAAGAAATGTTTACCAGAACTCTTCTTCGTTTCATCCACTTGAATGTTTCCATTGCAAGTATCTGCTGGTTATACATTCGGCTAATGATGAAATTAATGCCCTATAATAGTGCTTTTTCTTTGAGATACTCGCATTTATTTCCAGATCTTTGAAATCAGAATTATAATTGGCTTATATTTTTTTTGATCATTCGGTCCTTCCCGTAGTGACAAAAATATATAAAAACCGATTATCTACAGTAAAATATACAATTTTTATATCTGCTGTAATTTTTTATAGTAAGACTTTGATTATGCAGTTTCATTATTCGATCATAAAGCATTTCATAAGCATTTCGTATAAACGTTATAAACGTATAAACATTATAAACGTTTTATACTGTATGTCTCCATTATAGTCTCATTTAAAAACTTTTCAGGTTGTGTACAGGTTATATATAAATTATCTATAGATTATCTACAGGTTATCTACAAATTTTACACTGATTATATACAGATTCTATACATACTATATACAGATTATATACAGATTATATGCAGATTTTACACAGGCTATATGCATATTACTTACAGATTATAAACAGATTTTCTTTATACACTCGCCAATCAAATAATATGAGAAGGAGTATAATGAAATAACAATATAAAGTACGCTTTTCATTGAGATTTATGTACTGATATTTGATCTGAAAACGTTTTTTTTTTTTTTGAAAATCAGTTTTGTGGAAATAAGTTGCAGCAAAAATTAATTGCTCTATAACATTTTTTTGTTGATTTTGATTTCACAAAATTGTGCTGGAAAAGTTGATCTTTTTAAATTACTCTCCTTACCGCGGGAACCCTTAGATTGCAAAATTTTAGACGGATCTCTTGAAATTTGTAGCATGCGGTAAATAATTTTCCTCAAGTGAGTTCATCTCACTTTGACACTCACAGAAAGTTTTTCGTGATTACAAATTTTTGTTAAATTGAAAATAAAAATTAATTGAATTTCTGATTGGTCAAACTTGAAACTGTTACGACCTCTAAAGTTTTTAGGCACTATAAACAATTTATACAGATTATATACAGATTATCTACAGATTATATACAGATTATCTGCCGATTATATACAGTTTTTTGTATAAAGATTTAATACTGACTATATGCAGATTATCAACAGATTGTATACAGGTTTTATAGAGTAGAATAACTAATTATTTTGGCACTAAAACTCATATGTTTTTGATGAAAAAAATTCTATCTGTATAGTATTGATTATCGTTTGCAAAATTGTTGTAGATAAATCGGTTCTATACAAACGTTAATCTGTAGATTTTCTGTACATAATCGATTTTTATTCAGTTTTGTCACTGCGGGCTCTGTCATGAGGAACTTCCCCGTAGAACATGCTCAAAAATGAATCATAGAAATGGCAATGCAAGGAAGTTATCTGGAAGCGCAAATTACTACATTATAAAAAACTTAATATTCATCATTTGAAATTGTTGCACAAAGAAAGCCAACGGCAACTGCATTTGACCTGTGTGGGTGTTTCAGTCACATTACGCCCCAAGAGTGGGATGCTCACAGCAGATACAATAGAGCAAGGGCGGAGGCGGAGATGCAAGCTTCTATTGCTCTCAGAGGTGCCATCAACCAGACCATAAGACAGGTGAGGACCCACTCCATTTTTCCCTCTAGGCCTTATGAATTCTTGTGATATCTGCTTGCACTATACCAATAAAACCGATACAAACAATTTCACCTGTTAACAAGTTTTTAAACGTGGAACCTCTCTGGTTACAAAAAATAAGTTGTTAAAAACCACTAAAGCTAAAACTTAGACATGATTAAGTTACCAAAATCACTCTGCATAATTTTTTTTAAACAACACTATTTTCGTTTTGTTTTGACTGTCAATAAACAAGTGTTGTAAATAAGCGACAAAATACTGTAGCCTAAGTGATACAATTTCCGAAATTTAAACAAAATGTACAAAATTTCATTTTTTATCATTTAAATTTTATGCCCAGCAACTTGGATGAATGAAGGGTAGAAAAAACCCAATTCTCTGATCAAGTGTTATCGGTAATAAGAGCCTGAGCTGCACGCTAACCCCGAGAAAATTGCCCCCTTTTTTGTGTATTTTACCAATTCCGTCAAAATCCGCAAAGCTCAATTTATGAAACAAAAGTGAAACACTCGATGATGATTGGCTGAAGCAATGTTGTTCAAAAAAGTTTGAATAACGCATTCAAATTAGAAATGATACACGTTCAAAAAACTTGAGGTGCTATCTAAAAAAACTCCTCTTTTTTCAATAATAATTTTCAATAGAGATGATTTTTTGTTGATGTGTTTAGACAGCGAATGACGTGGAGGCACAGAAGGAGGCGACTGAGTACTCTTTGCGCAACAGAATTGCAGATGTGGAGAAGGCTAAGGTGGAGGACGAGTGGCAGAAGGATAGGGTAAGTCAGTGACGTCATGAAATTTTACATTACATCATTCACATCACGTCAGACCGAAGTTCAAGACATTGAAAGAGCAATTCATCATTTAAGTTCATAAGTGACAGTAACATTTTTTCATTTAATTCACACAGCCAACGCATTTGAAAGATTTCGGTCAAAAAGGAGACAGTCATAAAGTAGTCAAAGTGGTGAGCCAATCAGAATCGAGAAAATGATTTTGCACGTTTGTTTTCTTATCTCGATTCTGATTAGCCCACGACTTTGTCTTCTTTATGGCTGTCCAATTTTTGCTACGTAATCGCATTTCCATAATTACTTCGGTGGGACCCGATCAGAACCATTTTCCTGGTTTTTTCTAACAGTTGTACATTTTAGCAAAAATGAGCGCAGACTTTTCGTAACGAATGAAAGAAAATCTTAAAAATTAGCATTCAACTGCCTTGGCGAGCAGTATTTAAGTTCAGCCAACATTTAAAAACTCAAAAAGCTCACTATCAATTACCTAATAAAAGTTTCATTGGCATAAAAAAGACATCGAAAAGACGGAAAAAGTCACAGCTCCTACCAGGAGTCAAACTACTAAATATTTTCTCTTCAAGAGCTTTTACAGTTTTACACTTTTAGTTGTTGATCTTTCCAAATATTTGTGTGTTCACCATCAGACGGAGAAAGAGATCGCTGAGATGCGCAAGGACATCGCTGGTATGGAGCAGGCGATTAGAGACAAGGAGGCACCCCTCAAACTTGCCGAGACCAGACTGGAGAACAGGACTTGCAGACCCAGTGGACTGGAATTGTGTCGGGACAATGCCCAGTACGGTCTGGTGAATGAGGTCAACGAGATCAAAAACACCATCCGCACCCTCAAGGACAAGCTCAAACAGGAACAGTGAGTAGTCGTGTCTTTTTACCGTCTCCATTGATAAACCTCATTTGAATGAGTAACCTTGAGGAACTACGCACCTTTTTCAACTAACGCAACGAATTCTCCCAATTAGATGCGGCTAACTGATGAAATTTTTTTTTTCTATTCAAGACACGAGCTGACGAATTGCGAGCATAATCTGCAACGAGTGATGGAGGACTTGGCCCTGAAGAACAACTCTTTGGCCCTGGACAAGGACGTAATGGAGGGCAGAAAACAATTGGACGGGGTCAATCACAATTTCACAAAGACTGGAACTTCGAGCCAGTACCACACCATGAAGAGCGCCCTAGCTGCCTAGAAATACCTAACACCATGCAGATGACAGGGCTGGATGATGAGACACAATTGAGACTGAAATATTAGTTCTTATTTACCAAAGACGTTTCAAATGCTGTGAACATTTTGGAAAGGAACCAATTCTTTTTTCTTATATGCTTCTCCTTTTGATCCTTTGTCCTTTATATTTCATCGACAGATAACAATGAACTGTAAAAGACTAATACATCTATCTAATCAACCTAAGTGCAAAAAAGCCGCCTGTTATGCAAGTAGCTCAATGTTCGTCCCTAGTTTTGTGCAAAATAATTGAATATAAATGGATTAAGCGAACAACCGTGAGCTTTGATTCAGAGGGTCAGACACCACTTCCATAAGTTGCAAAAACTCAAAACGAATCAACACATAAGCTTGTTTTCCGAGTTTGATTGCTTTACTTTTTTTGGTCATTCTTAATCTTCCTCACTCCACCTCTCCCCACACATCAAGTTTAAAACAAACAAAAAGCTGTAGTTATCCTAAATTGCCTAAAACGGCAAATTTCAAAACACCATAACTTCAAACAAGACTGCTCGTATATCACGGTGAAGCCTTGAATGTTCCGATTGCACTTTAAGGCCAATTAAAAGCTTTTCGGTTTAAATTGGACGAAAAAATCTTTAAAAAAAAGAAAAAATACTTTTTCATTTTTTCTTCAATTTGTGCCTTCATACGCTTAAATGGATAAACTACAAAAATGATGTATTACGCGTCTGTACTAATTATAAAACTAAATGGTTTGCCTCAATTTAATTTGGAGTACGATCTAATTTTCCGCTTACGATTGTTAAGAACGCAATAAATATTTTCAAAGGAGTTTTGACAAAGATGGATTCAAAACTGTACAGTAAAAAAATAGAGTTGAAGTACAACAAGACTACTCGTATCAGGGCGAAGCCCTAAATGTTCCGACTGCCTTTTGAGGTTTTATGGAGCAGTAATAACATTAAAAAATTAAATGTAAGAAAAAATAAAATGAAATTTTTTTTTCTAAAATTTGAATTTTTTTCTTCTGAAAATCATCCCCCCACACGCCATACAAAGTATAAAAGGATAGATTTCGCTCCTTGAAACAAATCAAATACGGCAAATAAGCTTCTTTCAACCAATTTGGAACGATTTTAAGACGGATTAACTCTCCGCTCACGCGTTATTAGCGCGAAATATATCGCGCGTTAATTGTCCCAAGTTGGCCAAAATGGCAATCTTTAAACCCCATTAATTTAGGAAAAAAATCACAGGTGAAATATCTTTTCAATTTTGAGCTCAAGACAACACTACCTTTCGAATGATAAAAAAATCCGTCAAAAATGGCTAGTTAAAAAGTCGAAATTTGTCTGAAAAAAAAACCACCCCGAGCACAAATATTCCATTACTTTCAAGCGTATTTTGCAAATGGTCAGATAAACTTGAGCTCTGGCGACAAGCCGACAAAAATCACAAAACAAAAGATTGGCCGACAGTCAAATTTTAGGTCTAAGATTTTTAGCTAGCAAAAAGAACACGTTCTGGCCGGGTTACAGGCCTGGAAACCCGTACTACCAGGCATGAAACCTACTTCTAGAGTAAACATGCTGAATGAGAAGCAGAAATTTAATTTTCTATAAATTAGGCCATCGATGATTCAATGATTCTGGTAAGCAAGTTGTTTGCTTGAAAAAAAATGTTATAATTTGACAACGCTGAGGAGCTACTCGAATTAAATAGATTCCAAATTAATTTTTTTTTAATCAGTGTAGGCAATTTGAATCCAACATTTTTGGCTTTTATATTGTTTAAGTTTTTGAAACACTTAAATCGATAAATTAGTTAAGTCAAGATTTGAACTTTGATATAATTTTTCAAAAATATGCTTTTGAAAGACGGATTTACAATCAATTTTCAAAAGTACTTTCGAAAAACAATAGCAAAACTCAGATGTTCATTAAGCTAATTTATTAGTCACAATTTAAATGTCTATCATTTATTTCGTGAATTTTTGCACGCAACCAGCTTTTGTTTATTTTTATTACAAAATAATTGACCTTTTTTATTCAGAAAATGTAAATATTTCTCTAAAATGGTTTCAATGAATATTTGATCGCTGAAATGTTTTTACTAAATATTTGATCTTTTAATTTTTTTTTCAAAAAGTTTGATTTTAAAAATTGAAATTATATTTAAATTTTGATAGCAAACTTTAATAAATTAATGTCGAAGCTCAGATATTCAAGAAAATACTTAATCAGTCACAAAACTTAGTTCGTGAATTTTTTTTAAAACAACCGATATTTGTTTTTCATTCTTCAGAAAAATTTGGCGCGCTAAATATCTATTAAGGCATTATACAGGTAGTGACTATTTCGGCTACAACATCATTCCAATTTGAATTGAGGTCAACTAAGAGTTCCCTTTAACGAGTCAATGAAAACAAAAAAATACCTTACTAATTTTTTTCCCACTCAAAACTATGTACCACACACACTTCAGATAGATCATTTTAGTTGCATTTCATTTTCAAAAAACTCGTTAATTGCTTCAGGCTAAAAGAACGCGCGTGAAGCGAACAAAAAGAAAAGACAACTATTAATCCTGCTGTGAAAAACTAACCTTCTCTATGCTTCGCACTTATTCATGATGTGAGTAATCCCTCATATGGGTTTGTTGAAAGAGCGGTGAAGTCCAGTTTGTAATTTATAATTTATCGGAGTGTGATCATAATTTGTGGATGATGTCAAAACCACATAAAAGCTGACAATTTAAGACTTGAGAACCGAAATTCTTGGATATTTGCCGACCACAGAAAAGCAAAACAAGAGGTCCGCAGCTGCAAAAGTGTCCCAGCTGTCCTTCTCAACGTCAATTCGGAGGTCTCATAGGTCCCCCCTGTGTCTGGGACTGCGACTAGCTGCCTCCAGATAGGCAGAATGTCCCCCAGCTGTCATTCTCAACGTCAATTGAGAGGTCTCAGGTGTCTCCCCTGCGACTGCGACTACCACTAGCTGCCTCCAGAGCTGCAGAAGGTCTCCACCTGCAGTAATACAAAAAACATCAAACGAATTTTGCAAATGGTCAGATAAACTTGTGCTCTGGCGACAAGCCGACAAAAATCACAAAACAGAAGATTGGCCGACAGTCAATTTTCAGGTCGAACATTTTTAGTTAGCAAAAATAACACGTTCTGGCCGGGTTACAGGCCTAGAAACCCGTACTTCCAGGCATGAAACCTCTTCTAGAGTAAAAATGCAGAATGAGAAGCTGAAATTTAATTTTCTAGAAATCAAGCCACCGAATGATTCAATGATTCTGTTAAACAAGTTGGTTGCTTGAAAAAGATGTTATAATTTGAAAACGCTGAGGAGCTACTCGAATTAAATAGATTCCAAACTAATTTTTTTTTGAAAATCACTGTAGGCAATTTGAATCCAACAGTTTTGGCTTTTCAATTGTTTAATTTTTTCAATCATTTAAATCGATAAATTAGTTTATTGAAGATCTGAACTTTGATATAGTTTTTCAAAATTTTGCTTTTGGAAGACGGATTTACAATCAATTTTCGAAAGTACTTTCGAAAAACAATAGCAAAACTCAGATGTTCATTAAGCTGATTTTTAGTGACATTTTAAATGTCTATGATTTATTTCTTGAACTTTTGAACTTAACCAGCATTTCTTTATTTTTATTACAAAAAAATTGACCTTTCTTATTCAGAAAAAATTAATATTTATCCAAAATGATTTTTACTGATTATTTGTTTGCTAAAATGTTTTTACTAAATATTTGATCTTTGAATTTTTTTTTTTTAAAGTTTGATTTTAAAAAATGAATTTATATTTAACTTTTGATAGCAAACTTCAATAAATTAATGTCGAAGCTCAAATATTCAAGTAAATACTTTATGAATCTCAATAGAAATGTCTCTGATTTAGTTCGCGAACTTTCGAAAACAACTGATATTTGTTTTTCTTTCTTCAGAAATATTTGGCGCGCTAAATATCTATTAATGCATTATACAGGTAACGACTATTTCGGCTACAACATCATTCCAATTTAAATTGAGGCCAACTAAGAGTTCCCTTGAACGAGTCAATGAAACAAAAAAAAATACCTTACTATTTTTTTTCCACTCAAAACTATGTACCACACACTTCAGATAGTTCATTTTAGTAGTATTTCAGTTTCAAAAAACTCATTTTATGTTTTTTGTATTACTGCAGATATATTTACTTCAGACTAAAAGAACGCGCGTGAAAGCGAACAAATATAAAAAACAACTATTAAACTTGCTGTGAAAAACTAACCTTCTCTATGCTTCGAACTTATTCATGATGTAAATAATCCTTCATATGGGTTACTTGAAAAAGCGTTGAATTTCAGTTCAAAATTTATAAATTATCGGAGTGTGATCATAATCTGTGGATGATGTCAAAACCACATAAAAGCTGACAGTTTAAGGTTTGAGAACCAAGAGTCTTGGATATTTGGTCATCACAGAAAAGCAAAACAAGAGGTCCAGAGGTGCAAAGGTGTACCAGCTCTTCTTCTCAACGTCAATTCAGAGGTCTCAGAGGTCCCCCCTGCGACTGGGACTGCGACTAGCTGCATCCAGGGCGGCAAAAGGTCCCTAGCTGTCATTCACAACGTCAATTGAGAGGTCTCAGAGATTCTCAACGTCAATTGAGAGGTGCTTTGTCTTTGGTTGCTTGTCTTCATCATTCGCTGAGTTTCATAATTCGCTGCTTTGTCTTCATCATTCGCTGCTTTGTCTTCATCATTAGCTCGGGGTGCAAAGGTAGTTTTTAAAAAAAAAAAGACCCAGAGCCAAAACGCGATAGCCAAAATCTCCTTTACCCAAAAAAAAAGAAAAAAAGGGCAAGCAATGTAACCTACCATTCCAAAAACTTTCTCGAAACTTGTGAAAAATTAAAAAAACGCCCATTGCGTAAAACTTGAACCATTGAGGTCTAAAAAAAATTCCTCATCTTATTCAAAAGGTTAAATACTATTCTCAGCCAAGTTTCACCGCTAAAAAACTATCAAAAGTACTTGGTACTTAATAGTTGAAGTACGTGATACTTCATAGTTTCTTAAAAGCTTATAAGAGCCCTACACGAAAAACGCACGCAAAAAAAAACAATTGGTATCTAAAATTACTTTCAACCATTTCATAACTTTTTTCTAACATTATTATACCATTCTTTAGCCTTATCTTTACTTTAAGGATGGCTCCAAAAATTTCCTAACAACCACTCATAAGCAAATGGATGTTTCTCTAAACTTCTCTCGAGAACCTTGAACAAGAACTTAGCAGTGAAATTGCACAATCTACGGAATTGGAGGATGTTAAAATAACGGCTAACGACCTTTTGAATTGCCTGCGAGAATCGGAGAAATTGGAAGATAATATAGCGTCGTGCCCTCTAGCAGACGCGTGCAAAATCTTCTAAATGATGCCTCTTCACTGCGAAGCCGCAAATTTTTGCTAAAGAAACAAATGCGACGATATGAAAAACACCACAAAAACACTACAGATAGATGACTCTTCCAGTCACTCTACTCTGTAATTATCTTCACATACGATCCTAGCCAACAGTGCTAATCCCGTGCGAACTTCCATACACTACGACAGAAAACTCGAGATCTATGCAACAGTTTCCATGTCCATCACATCGACGAAAATGTGATGATATTTATGATCGACCTGGTTCCTATGAGAACCCATATTTCTCTAAAAATGATCAATGTACACTAAATCCATCGCTAAAACAGCTACACACTGGTACTAAAGCTCTCAACATGCACCCTACGGATCGACCGTGTTGAAGAATCGTGGCTCCAGACGATCACGGCCTCCGTTGCACTGACCAGAGCAACACAATTTATTACAGTATCAAAAGTTTCAAACTTCCTGGTATTATGCTCCCAAAGTTCGACGGTAATCCATAAGAGTGGAACAATTGGTTTGAGCTGTTCCAAACTGCATTAGGAAACAATCCCAAGTTAACTAATTTGGAAAAAAATTACTTGCAGTCCCAGTGGTTTTCTAGTAATCTGGTGCACAATTTCGAACTAAACAACTACACGTCCGACTTGAAATCGAGTAAACTTACTCGACTTGCTCGCTCTAAACTTCTTGTAGCAGTTTTTTTTTCAAATCGGAAGAATACTGCGTATTTATTTATTGTTTTGGACTATGCTACACTCAAAGATCTTTGCAAAGCTAACTGGCAACAAAAAACTCAATTACTGAAGGATAAGTAGTTGTACTTCGACTGCCTGGGTAACCATAGTTCAACTAACTGTACTTTTGCAAAACGTTGTATCATAAATAAAGGCGGGGGAAAACACCACTCTACTTTGCATAGCTATCAGGATAAAACTACGCAGAGTCATACTCAGAAATCCAACAAAATCAATTTGGAAAACCAAATGAATACAACGTCGTGTTTGAAAAACCAACAGCAAGCGGTTCCTTGCTATGCAATTCTCGACAACTCCAGCAGCTGTTCTGAGTCCTGAAATGCACAGCTGATACTTTACAGTATAAGCCCAGTCGAACAGTTGAATTAAGCATTCGTGCTTTCAGTGAGGACACTGCTCAATCAAATCAGGTTCAACTACACATTATACCTTTCAACTCTACTTTTGCTACGTTTACTCTACAATCAGTCTTTTTGGTGGAAATGCTCAACTTCGATGTGATAGAGGTCGCAAAACTGAACAACAAATGTTCCCGGCATGACCATCTACGACACATTGGGTTTCTGAATCTCCTCCACTATTCGGTACACACTCTACTCTGCGACGACGCTTTCTAGCAAATCGCAGAGAGGGACAATTTGAAAGACCCTGCCAGCAGTCCGTATGGAGTGCGCAACTTACTGGGTTGGACGATAACCGGACCGCTTCATCAAAAGTCTTTAGATGGTCAATGCAACTATCATCTAGCCAATTTCAGAGATATAAAGCAACACGAAGATGCTTCCTTAGAGGAAATTGTTAAAAAATTTTGAAAGTCGAAGAATCCCGCACAAATTCTACCGTAACTAAATGACCAATTTCAAGCAAAATGCTTAGCAACTAGAGTTTTTCAAACACAGCATTTAACATGACGGAACTCGCTACCGAATCAATCTTCTTAGGAATAACAACATGAGGATGCCAAACAACTACGTTGTTGCTAAAGATCAAACTGAGTCTCTACAAAGACAACTTCAAAAAGACAAACTCACGATGCAATTCTAAGACAAATCATTATCAACTGATTTTGATAAAGGTTACGTGATACCTGTAATTTTCCTACATCCGCCACCGTTACGAATATGGTACCTACCGCACCATCCGTTTATAAATCCCCAGAAACTTGGTAGAGGTCGACGTGTAACAAATGCTGCATAGAAATTCAAAGGCAATCATCTCAATTCCTGTTTAGAGATGGGACCGGATCTACTTAATAACAGTTTGATTTGCTAACGAGCTTTAAAGAAAAACCAATAGCAGTTTCTGGTGCTATAGAAGGCATGTTTTTGCAGATAGGCATAAAAGAAGACACTCAAAATAAACTACAATTCTTGTGGCCGACTTATCAAGGAAATAAGCAGTATCAGTATACGCGTCTAGTCTTTGTAGCTAAATGCTTGCCCGCAATAGCCATCTTTGCACTATATCAAACAGCCGTCGTTTTTTGTAACAAAAAACCCAACATACAGCAACTAATTCATAACAGCTTCAAGATGGATGACTTTGTGCATTCATATGACAATCTATTTGAAACCCAGGAATCAACTAAAGCCTAATGCTTCAAAGGTGGCACTCCAAAAAAAAGATTCATTTTAACCAAATTTAAACCGAGTACTACGAAAGTGCTTGATTTCCTTAACTAGCACAAAACAAGAGAATTACTCATCGAGTTTTGGGAGTGATGTGGGGTACTATGAATGACACCACCATCAATCAGCCTGTACTGAAAAACAATTTAATGGCTGAAGAAATGTCTCTACGAAAAATTCTGTCTGCTGTAGGCAGAATCTTTGATCCGCTGGTATTGATAGCACCATTTGTAATAACTCTCAAAATACTGCTTCAAAAGCACTGGCAATCTGGTATAATTTGGGACCAAGAAATTCCTCGAGAATACATCCCAATAATCAAAAAATCGACCCGAAAGTGTGGACTAGGTAATAATGTGAAAGTACCGAGGTTCATAGGCCAAATCGACATACATAGCGATATACAACTCTATGTTTTCACCGACGCTTCTCGGTGCGCCATGGCAGCTTGCACTTACATCCGTATTTCGAACCAAGCCCATAAATAATCATCATTTATGATCGGAAAAACCACGGTCGCACCAATTAAAAGACAAAGCATAACCAAGCTCGAAGTGCAAGCTGCAGTACTTGGTGCTCGTCTTTGCAAAATTACAACCAAAACATCTCGACCAAATTTCAACGCCCTTCGTTTCTAGATGAATAGTATGATGGTACTTGCATAGATCAACAGGCCTAAAAAGCAAAAATTTTACAGTGCAAACAGAAGTAATGTCAATTTCTAAGGCCCAACAGTGGCATCATGTAGCCGGTAAACGTAACCCAGCTGATCACGCTACAAGAGGTATCCCACTTCAGGACCTGGAACAACTTTGGTTGCAACTACCAGAAATTCTACTCTTAAAAAAATTTGATTGGCCGCAACCAAAATTGCTGGACGACATCGTTACTCAAATGGTTTCCACAAATACAAATAAAGAGAGAACTACTACACTTATAGTTTACAGTACAATTCTACATAACAACGGTACAGTGAACTGGGAAAATACTTTCACTAGCAACAAAACGCAACCAATCATTGATGTTTCGAGGTTTTCCGAGTGGCATCGTCTACTCCGCGCAACTGCTCGTTATACAGTTCAAAAAAACTAAAATATAATTTAAGAATAGACGACCGAGAGATAAAGTCTACTCTACGAGCAATCGCAACACCATATACTCGCTGATACTATTAAAGGTTAAACTACCAACAAAGCATTGAACAACAATGATTCTTCTTTGCCATACTCATCATTCATGAATGGAAATCTTATTCGTGCGCGAGGATGTCTGAGACATTCGCCAATACCAGATGCAACTAAGTACCTATTAATCTACATGCAAAGGAAACTTTGATTCAACTTGTGATCAAAAACGCTCATCATAAATGCATGCATTTCGGCACCGAATTTGTGCGACACTACTTGCAAGAAAGCTCCATAATTTTGGGTCTCACAATAGCCATGAGACAAATTCGCCACCACTGTTTCTTGTGCCACCATTTTCAAAGGAAATCTTTAAATCCGTTCATGGATGATCTACCCGCACAGCGCTTCTATGACCCGAAAACTAATCCATATTCATTCAAGAACATTTGACTACATCGATCCAATCTACATTGCTGAAAGAGAAACCACAGAAAAAACTACAATTGTCTCTTTACTTGTTTAACAACGCGTGCAGTCCACCTGGAAACTACCGACAATCTGGCAACTGAAAATTGCTTGAGAGGATTTTGTAAATTCATGGCGCGACGTGGTTCTCCTAAAATGATTCTTCCGCATAACGCAGCATACTTTGTCGCGGCACGTAAGCAAGTCATGAAAAAACCCTTAAATATATACAGAGACTAAAAGGCAACCAAGCTTCAGCCACCATCTGTTCCTTATTTTGGTGGGGTGTGGGAACGTTGCGTTCCGATCATCAAACAAGTCTTTCTTTTGAATTTAGTATCGAACAGACTTTTTGAGGATTTTTTTTCAATTATTGTAGTAGAATGCGAAGGCCTCATCGATTCAAGACCACTGACCCATGTAAGTTGCGACATTAATCACAGACTACCACTTATACCGAACCACTTCCTTGGAAGGCCGTTCATTTTGGCTCCCGCAGCTTCATTGTGCGACCAAACAATTACCAACAAATTACGCAACATATCAAGGAAACTAAACAAGGACCGACTAGACAGCTTCTGGAAGCGATTACTAAAAAAATACGCTCCAACCTTGATCAAACGAACCAATTGGAACCAAAAAAAAGAAAGCATAGAAAAACAAGACTTCGTGTTTACCGGTCCTGATGGCATTGCGCGCTCATGCGTAATCAAAACAGCGTTTGGAACACTTACTAGGCCCGTGGTGAAACTAGCTTAAGTAGAACCAAAAACGGAGTTTTAGACCTCGCTAGCAAATAAAATACCAAGCCTAACCCCTCTGATCTCCGTAACTAGTGCCCTCCCGAGTATATTCTTGATGTGAGTAATTACTTGAAAAAAAGGTTATTTCCAGTTCATAATTTATAAATTATCGGAGTGTGATCATAATTTTTGGATGATGTCATAACCACAAAAAAGATGACAATTAAACACTTAAGAACCATAAGTCTTGGACATTTTGCGACCACATAAAAGCAAAACAAGAGGTCCAGAGCTGCAAAGAACCCCCAGCTGTCTTTCTCAGCGTCAATTCAGAAGTCTCAGAGGTCCCCCCGGCGACTGCGACTGCCACTAGCTGCCTCCAGGGCGGCAGAAGGTCCCCCAGCTGTCCTTCTCAATCTTATCCTTTCCGGTTAAAAAACTCAAAACATTGTGTACAAAGACATTGAATTATAAAAACTAAAAATCTGGACCTTTTTAATTTTTTTTCTTTGTTCTGTTGAAATGCGTGTGTAAATAAAAACAACACATAATGGGGAAAAAGGAAAAACTTTTTGTTTCACATTTAAAAAAAATCTATGGGCGGATCCTTTTGTACTCTTTGCACTGCAACATGAAACTGGATTAATAATTTGGAGTTTTCGCTTGAAATTTCAGCATCAAAATCTTCTTTTAAAGTAAGAAATACGGTTTGCTGAGAAACGACTTTAAAAAAACAAGAAGTAAAACAGCTTGTTCTTCTATAAATGACGATCTAAGTCTTTGTGGTTCTCCGAGTAATATCAATCACAAGTCAAAAATTCAATTCTCCGGCACAGAACTCTTATTGGTAACAATCGATGATAGAGATTTTTTTAGAAAAAAAAGTCGGTAAACAGTTTAAAGAAGTACTATTTTCACTATGAAAATAACTGTTTTACACAGAGGTAAAGCGGGGTTTTGACCACTTGCATTACCACACAAAATTAGCGTTGCAATGTAGCGGACAGAGCCAAAAAGAAAACCACTAAGTTTGAAAAATTGTTGACTTGAAAAGTTTTGATTTCTAAACTCTAATCTAGGGTTTTTAGCAATTTGTGCAATGCGGAAAGGATTATAAAAATTAGGTAATTATGTTTTCCTTAAAACGACTCAAAAATACGTCGCTAACCCAACAAAAACATCAACCAAAATCATTTGGACCGAATCAATGTTTGAGTAGAAAAACCACAAAAAAATACACGATGCCAAATTGAAAACAAAAAACTGTAAGAATAAATCAAAGCATACAAAGCAACTACAAGGAAAACTGCGTAAAGCAAAAAAAAACAAGTCTAAGCTAAGCCGGAAAAACAAAAACAGACAAATAATAGGCCGACAAGTTTTCAAAACTGAACCTTTCACGTTTGAACAGAAAAAAAACAGATTCTGATCAGATTCGAACATAGGACCTTTGTCGTCCTATGCGTATTCAATACCTCCAGGCTAATTGCTCCAGAGACGATGAGAAATTTCAAATCAGTTCGAAATAAAGTACTAGCAGGGTATGAGCCCAGTGAACAAAATTCTTTGCGGGAAAGGGTCTGATGCCCGATTGCATTACCCTTGCTAATTACGAGGGTAAAACTACTCCCTCTGAGAAATCCATCTCAACATAAAAACAGAATTTAGTTTCTGTAAATTTTTTTTTATTGCCTTTAGTTCATTACTCTCATAAACAGAGTGGCTTCTCGTTTTTTTCTTAATCAAAATTAGTCAATTTGCTTCGTGAAAAATGAAACTGTTAAAAGCAAAAAACGTGGCACTTTTCCAAATTTTTGAAGCTACTTTTTTTAAATCTTCGGCAGCGTATTTTCAACGCAGACATATGTAAATGATTTTCTTTGGCGCTTTATTTTTCTTTTAGCAATTTTTCGTAAAATTACAAAAATACTTACTCAAACTAACAATTGTGGATAGATTTATTCTTTACACAAGCGGAGCGTAGTGTCTTGATTCGAAGTCCACTTTTTTCTGACTCAAGTCGAAAATACTGATACTACTTTTGCTGTAACCTCTGTTTTCACAAAACTGCTTTAAAAACCGATGGAAAGACATAAGCAGCTACGCACTTACTAATTGTAAAAAAAATAGTTTTTACTTATGAAAAATCTATGTTTTGAATTTTTGACAACTTTTCAAAAACTTTTGTTGGAAAAAACCCTGTCAAATATGTGATTAAGGTTTGATTTGAAAGACTTCAGTGCGGGGAGTTTCTTTATTTTTATTTCTGCAACGCTTCTTTTTTTTGCAAAAATCACTATTGATTTTAGAAAAGTCTACATTTTGAAATGATGACGGTTTGTTGGATTTTTTTTGTTTTTCTGAAGGACTACGCTGCCAATTTAGAGACTAAGGTTGAAACCAAAGAACAAGTTGTAAAGACATATTTTCAGCATCCAAGCATTCTATTAGGTTTGGCAAGGAATCAGCAATGTAGTTAGGACAAGCAATATTAGACAATTCGACCAATTTTTGATTTTAGTGCCACAGAAAACTTCAAATTTTTGAGATTTGCTCTTTCTCTGTAAACTTTTTGACTTTTCTTTAAAGTTACTTTGCCATTTCTGTTATTAAGGGTACAATAAAAAAAATAGGTTTAGCAGACTTTTTCATCTATCAGCGTTACCCTAGTTCAAAAAAACTGATTTTAAGGATTCAATCAAATGAAAAAATGTTGGGAGTTTTCTCTGCACAAAAATTTGTGTCCTAGTTTTTGAAAGAAAAGTATTTGAGGCTTTAGGAAATGCCCAAATTTTGAAGTTTTGCCTGTTTTTTGGATTGTTCTCAGAAATAATCTGCCGATCGAAGGTTTGGAGTTCAATCAAAGGAACAGATGTTATGAAACTTTTCTGTTTAAGCGACTAGGCCTTATTATTTTAGAAGAGCAATTTTGGACCTAAAATATAATTTTTCGAAATAGTGATTTATGATTTTTTCGAAAACTTTCGTGCCAGTTGTACAATATCAGGTTCACTGCAAAGAACAATTTTACAGGTATGTCCTCTGCTTAGGCTGATTCTACCAATTCTGGCAACGATTCTTCTATTGTCCTTGCAAACATCCAGTAAGTCACATTTTGACTCATTTTGTGGACTTTGCTCAATTTCTCCAAAATGCCAGTTTCAAGGTTAAATAAACAATCAAACGAAGATGTTTTACTGATTTTCCTCGCCAAAACTATTTCTCACTACTTCTGATAAAGAGTCAGCCAAAAAAATTCAATGTTTGAAATTTTGAAAATATATCGCATAACGTTTCACGCAAGCTCTTTCAAACTTATCAAACAGTTACTTCCAGCTGTGACTGAACAACTAGTCTCTTTTTTTTTGCTGTCGTAACATCATATCTTGATGGTTTTTAATGGCTGTTGCTTGAAAATTGTGAAGTGACAATGGTTCAGACACTAGGACGGTGACTCCTTGTCTTGAGGTCTACGGTTCCATACCGAATTTTTAGTCTCATATTTTTGTTGTTTCCGTGTTTGATTTTTTTAAGCTATTTTTGTCGCTTTTGCGCTTGTGTTTTTGCAAAGTTCAGCTTCGCCTCTGTGTAAAACATTATGTTACGCAAAATTCCGAAAGTCGGAGGTTACGCAAAATACTGAAAGTCGGAACAAATAAATTTGGCATTTTCAAAACGTAACCTATTCTGGCTGGTAATAAAAAAACTGCTGTTTGTGCCATTTCTTTTTCAAATTTGGGAGAAGTAAATGGAAGATATAGCCTTGAATATAGCCAGATACAGCTTGAACAATGTATAAGATTAAGGAAACCAAAAAAAAAGTTCGAAGACTTTGAAGAGCTTTCAACTTTCGAAGAAATAATATCACACTGAAACTCTGTGAATTGCAAATACCGTTTATGATTGGCACTTTTTACGTTAAAATATTCCACTTCGAGAAGGCACTTTTTAATTTGCTGAGAAATCATAATTCTAATTTAAAAAGGACTAAAAAAGTGGACTTTAGATGTCTTTCATGTTTTTCGTGACCTTCTCCCTTTTGCTGTTCGATAGTGGAGTTTGCCTTACTTTTAAATCAAATGCAAAAAAACTTCAACAAAATTCTTAAGTTAAAACGCTAAAACAATCTGGTGGACCTGAAAACAACGAAGTTTACCATTTTTTTTTAAAACTCGCCATTTTTTTTTAAACTTCACGAGGAGGAAATGGATCCGTGTCTACTAATTTTGATTTATGACTAGTTAACAAAACATGCCAGAATACAACATTTCTGGAGGTACCAGCTAAAGCTGGAGGTACCAGGTAATTTCAAATATTCAAAAAATGGACTTCATCTTAAAGTTTGATTGCTTTTCTAGTGAAGTTAAAAATAAATTTCTTATTTTCACAAAGAGATCAGATTTGAGATGGTAGTTTTTGAAATAAGTTAAAAAAACAAAAGACGTTCAAAAATTTTAATTCGTGTTTTTCCGAGGGCTATACCTTATTTCGCAAGAAAAACTTTGGCATAGCTGTTGATATACGGGAGCTTCACAGAACTTCTTCCTTTGATTGAACCCAAAACCCAGATTTGGCAGGGTAGTTTTTGAAAAATTACAAACAACGGTCGATAAATTAAAATTTGGACGTTTCCGAGGGCCATAATTTTTCTGTAAAAATATTGCCGGCGTAGCGTTTCTTTTTGAATTAGAAATCACAGATTTGATTGGAGGTTACTTTTTGAGAAAAATCGAAAAGTTTGAAAAACGGTCATAAAGTCACAATTTCGTCTTTTCCGAGGGTAATAACTTTTCATGTATAAAAATAGGCGTAGCCACATATGCCGAGGAGCTTCCCAAAACCCGTCTTTTTGATTGAAATCAAAAATTAATCAAAATTCGATTGAATTCAAAAATCAAAAATTAGGCTTTTCTGAGGGCCAAAACTTTTTGTAAAAAAATTTGGGCGTGGCCACTAATACAAGGCAGCCCCGACAAGCCGCCTTTTCAATTTAAATTTGAAAATCAAAGACTTGGGATTGGTAGTGTTCGAGATATTTTATAGAATCTAAAAATTAGGTTCAAATATCCCCCCACAGTTTTTCAAAGGCTGTAGATAGTGAGGTATGGTAAATAGAGACTAGAGGAACCTGCAGTCTCGCTGAAGAATGTTCTATTGGTACCATTTTTTTTTTGAAAAGGTGAAACAATTTTCGAGAGCGTTTCAACAAAAATAAAAAAAAAAGATTACAAAACCCGATCCCATACTTTTTCATGCAACCTGTATTATCCAACAAAATTTTTGGAGTATTCGTTTAAGAAGGAGAGCTGCCCACAACCTGTTCTATCCATTGGTCCCGAAACCTCAAATTTGGGAGAGTAGTTTTTGAGACAATGAAAAATTCAAAAAGTAAGGCTCATTTTTTTTTGAAATGCAAAAAATTTTTCCATAGCTTTTCAAAACAAAATTTGAAATTAAATGAAACCCAAATCCCATTTTTTTTCATAAGTCCTATTATACCTATTTTTTATCATACACGAATTTATCCCAAAATTTGAGTAATCTGAACAACAAGATGGGCATCTTGCTTTGCAGATAGCTCTTAAAATTTCGACCACAGTTATCTTTGAAAAAAAACCGCAAAAACAAGGGCAAACAAGGATAGCGGTTGCTGTTCAAGTAGCACATAATGTTCCGGCTATACTCTTGAATTACGAGCCTGGTTTGATATAAAGATTGCACCAAAGACTAAATTTTAAGCATCTTCGACACTTTTCATAGCTTTAGCCAGATAGAGAACAATTTGTCAAAAAAAAAAAAAAAATTTGAAAATTTCTTTAGGGTGTTTCAAAAAAGTTTGCAGAATTTTAAAGCTTTTTCAATCCCAAAATCGCGCTAAAAACTTCGAGAACTAAAATAACCAGAGCAAACATAAACTTTCAGGGCTTAAATAGGCTTATCCTTCTATAAAAAAAAAACAATTATACGGCTGCTAGCTTGCTTTATTCGCTCAAATTTAGGATAAAAATCAAAAATTCCGAATCGATTTGTCTCGACACTGAGAACAAACTTTTGAACTTTTTTAAAATGTCGTTCGAATTACGTCAAGAAAATGCTTCATTATCATATAGCACTCGACCTAGTCTGAAGATTATTTATGCTGCTTGATTTTGCATGAAAAACAAGAAAAAATGAAAAGCAGAAAAAAACACCCGATTACAAAGTTCCTTACCATTTTCAATGGTCGCAACAAAAAAGATCTCGAAAACGCGCAAAAATATAAAAACGATAGAATAATCTTAGCAATCTGAGAAAAAAATTAATTGCCGCAGACATGTTTTAAGTATGGCCGGTCTCCTTATTTACGGTTACATGTCATTTTGCCACAGATCAACTTGTCCCACACCATCTTGTCCTAGTCCAACTTGCCCCACAAGACAACTTGTCCTGTGCCATCTTGCCCCAGATAAATAAAAACTAAAACTTGCCCCAAACTTTTTAATATCCTCTTAAATGATTATAATAGAGTCGGTATAAATATGAAAGATAATTTCGTTAGGCAATTAAGCTTGATACAAATTGCGGATTCATTATAACATGTACTAATTGAAAACAAAATCAAAGCATGCATGAACTAATTGAAAGCCGCAACATTTCAACGCAATTTTTGTATCGAATTACTCTTGTAAAAGGTTAATTGATGACTTTGTAAGCTCGCTTAGTATAAATGTAAGTGCACAACACTCTTAGTCAAAACGTCAAAAAATCAAAACTCAGTAACCGAAATTTTTTACTAGCCTATCAAGAAACGGAACAGAGCGGGTACTTCCCCAAGCCAACACCCCTCATACTCGGTACCCCAGTACGGTAGACGGGGTGATGAAAAGAGCAAAGTTATTGCAGTATTGGTTTCTATCGCTTCTAAAAAGTGGGCTCTCTACGCTGGCTATAAGCTGAAAAAAACGATTATTCAAAATTGAACTCAAAATGCAACAAAATACCAACAATTTGTAAAAAAAAAAATTATGCCGACACTATTAAATTTACGAAAGATTCGAATGAGCTAGTTAATAATCAAACACAGAGGCAAAGCTGCGCTTCGCAAACACTTGCCTATGAAATGACATTAAAAAAAGTAGAAATAAATTTCGAACTTGCAAAAACTCGAGGGTTAGTAAAAACTCCAGTTAGCAAAAATTTGCGATCTAGCAAATTTGAGTCTGACGCTCCAACCATTCAGCCACGGATGCTTAAAATCCGCAAAAAATAGCCACCAATCACGCAGCTGCATATGCTAATAGATCGCCAACTCAATGCAGTAAAAGTAGCACTGAATACAGAAAATTACGAGATTGCGAGATATATTGAATAAACAAATTTCTGAAATCGAGATTTTTTGGTTGTTATGTTGTTCAAAACAAATAGCTTTTTTCGGTACTCTTGATGAACTGAAAATGCATCAACTGTGTAAACTTATAACTATTCGAATGTCAAAGCTAATGTTATCAATAAGCTGTAAGGTGCAACATAATGCCAATCATTTTATATTGCCAATTCGATGAAACAAATATTGTTGCTTCAAGTTGCAATAAAAGTCGCAACAATATTTGCGACTTAGGTTAGAAAAAAAAACAGTTTCTACAATAATACTGCTTCGCAAATTTAAATAATGAGCTTTGTTAAAATTATTGGAAAGATTTCGAATTTTGCATGGATATCGTGATATTTCTTCCGACCCTGGTTCTGCTTCTGCCATGTTTGATTTGATGCATGATCTGGTTCACCACAAATTTTCTAGGTTTAATATCATAGCTGTGTTCGTTTTTGGTAGAAACCAGTTCATTTCCAGCTGTAACTGCGAGCACTCAGTGGCAATTATGTGAACTGTATCTCGCCTATCTCCAGTTTTCTGCTGTTTTTTTGATGTTTTCTTTTTCTGTGAAATCATGTCCGTATATAATCAGCGTTCGTTGATTTCATTCAGAGTTTTTCCAGGTAATATGACTCATAGTAATTACCATGTATGATTGCGCAGAAAATATTTAGGCAAGGACGCAAAAATAAATAAAAATTAGTGTTTTGTTATGTCAAAAACGTTAATTGCGGATGATGGTCAAAACTTTGCGTTTGACTGACAAAAAGTACCACTTAGATGATATTTGAGGCTCAGTTAAACTAATTTGAATTAGTTTCAATTCTTGTCTCGAAACGAGTTGAGTTTACCGTTTGCACTTGCTGGTCCTAAAAATTACTCGATTTGGACATCAAATAATTAACTAGAAGTGTTAATTGCGGGCCAAAACGGCAAACGACAAGTTGTCATGCGGTAAAGCTGGCATAGGAGAAGTTTTCATATGGGGCAATTTAGTATATGGCAAGTTGGCATAAGGAAATTTGTCCTGGGGCAAATAGTCCTGACACCTAAGGTACAGTCTGATATCTTCATTGCCCCCACCTTTCCTGCGAACACCGATCACCAAAAAAATTAGATTTAGAATATTACACAAAGAGTTACGTAAAGTGTATTAAATTAACCGCCTTTTTAAAGCACTAAAACTTGCGAAATCACAAAATCAACCTGTACCTTTATCTTTTTGTACGTTTTTCCTGTACAAAAATTCTGTCACAGTAAGTTTTGAGCTACAAAAAATTTAGAAGTTCGAGTTTTTAGAAATATTGCCCTTCACAGGATATAAATTGCAGCAGTAAACCCGATATATCATTGATCGAAATCAACACCTCGAATTTTAAACGCGCAAAAGAAAACAAAACGAAAATAATACTCATTTTACTTACACCATTAAAATACTCAACAATTTAAAAAAGAACCGGAAATTGAAAATCAGATACGCTCAAAAAATATCTCCTGCCATAAATTTTAAAGAGTTGCCAACAGAAGATGACTCATGTCGCCTTTCAATACATCAAGTAAATGAGTTATTTATCAAAGTATAGAACCCGGTTGCAAAACATTTTGCCTCGGATGTACAGTTAAAATTCGAGATTTACTGTGCAAAATTTAAAAAAATAAATATTTGAGTTTTTTTTTGTTATTTATTCTTTTTTAAAGCCAAATGATGGTCGATCATGCCTATTTCACTCATTTTCTTCGCGATCTGTGTTGCTGTTTGACGAAGATTGCCAATTCGTTCTTGAATTGATCCATGCAACGTTTCCTTGAAGCTGAATTGTGAAAAGCAGATACGCTCAAAAAATATCTATTGCCATAAATTTTAAAGAGTTGCCAACAGAAGATGACTCCTGTCGCCTTTCAATACACCAAGTAAATGAGTCATTTAAAAAAGTATAGACCCCGGTTGCAAAACATTTTGCCTCGCATGTGTAGTTGAAATTCGAGATTTACTGGGCAAAAAAAAATGTTTCACGAGGGAAAAAAGTTCATTCAAAAACAAATATTTTTTTTGAAAAACTGTTCTTCGCCGCAAACATCCTATTTTTCTAAACATTTTACTCCAACAACTATTAGAAAAAAGGAAAACTGCAATCCAGTGTATATTTTCCAATCGCTCATGGTTAACTCAAAGAAACTTATACATCATCGATAGAGGTAAGCTTTTAAAAACCATATTTCAACCATGAATCGCATTTAAAAAAATTCATTCAAAATTTTTTTTGGAAGCCCAAAAAAGCGGTGCTCATTTTTACCTGTTTCGAGACTAATATTTACCGCAGATGAGATTACTAGATTCATAATTAATATTAACAATTTATGATAGTGTTTCCTTGTCACTTCTCCGCAAATTTTTTATTATATTTTTGGTGTTATTACTGCGATGGAGAATGTTGTGTTACTTGCACTGCAATCATAGCCAACAGACCGTAGGAAAAGTCAATGGTTGCAAGTCAAGAGAAAAACTGACTTACTTCAAAAAAACTCGACTTCCGCGTTCTAATTTCAATATAGATGTCCTAAAACCTCTTTCGATTTCTACGAAAGCTAATGATTAATATTTTTATGACAAAATCAGCCCAATTTGGGAAAACTGGATCCAAAAGAAAAGTTTTTTATTCATCTGGTAAATCTGAAATTTACAATGCACTTTTGAAACTAGAAGTTGATCACGTGTTTCGTGGCCTTTGTCTAGTTTTTACTCAATTCATGAAGGTCAAAACAATCTGCGATAGTGGTTCAACTGGCTATCCTTGTTCCGACCATTGAAAATGGTGAGGAGCTTTGTATTCGGGTGTTTTAGTTTTTTCTTTGTTTTACACGCAAAATAATCATTGGAATGGCTCGAATATTTTAAAGGTCATTTAAGACGTGATTCGAACATTTAAAAATTTATCAAAATCAAAATCATGTGCAAAATTAAAAAATATATATTTGAGTTTTTTTTTCATTTTTTGTTATATATTCTTTTTTAAAGCCAAATGATGTCGATCATGCCTAGTCCACTCATTTTCTTCGCGATTTGTGTTTCTGTTTAACGAAGATTGCCGATTGCTGAACTGTGAAAACTTTAGGAGGTAAACAATTAAATTTAAATTAATTTTACCGACTATCGTGTAAAATTGAAATTAAGGATTGAAAATTTATTAAATATGCACTTTACAACATTTACACATTCCGAGAAGAGCAACACGACCATCGAAACTATCCATCTCACGGCCCCTCTCAGAAGCTACCGAACGGATCTCGTTCAAACTAACGCCATTTACAAGGCAGAGAGAGATTTCTCACAATCATCAGTAAAACTTGAAGAAAGGCGCGGTAGTTTCAGAGAAGAAGCTAGTTCAATGCTCAAAGTGACGATGGAAAGAAAAATCAAAAGCAGAGAGTCAACATCATTTTACTCAAGTGGAGGACTATCAAATAATTTGATTAATAAATTATACTGTTTATACGTAACGTAGTAGTAAACTATTAATGCTATAAACCACAGAAATTACGAGAGATGAATACGACAAATCGACAATGTCGTCTGGCTTACTTTGTAAACTGACTAATTAATCAAAATCAAATTTTTATATCATCCGTATTTTTAAAAGCTCTGTATTTTGAAAATTGCTATAAAATTAAACTATGAGATTGCACGTTACTTAAATTGCTGGGTTCTGGCTGCAATATACTTGCTACACTATCCCTTTGCATAAAATCTGATTTTAAGTTTGTCTCTCGTATTAGATTTGATTAGAAGGTAGATTTTTTCACTACTAGTAGTTCATTTAACCTTTACTTTTGCATACACCTTTACCTTTTGCATACACCTTTACCTTTTGCATAACCTTTACCTTTACTTTTGCATATTTCTCTTTCTCTTGCAAAAAAACAGTAGCACTTGTGTCAAAACTTGATAATTTCAACCTTATCTTATCAACAATATCAACCTCAACCTTTCTTGAAACCTTAAATTCTACGTACAGTAGAAAAAAGGCGCGATTTTCTTATTAAAATGCCATCAATCAAAAATTGGAAGCCTTATCTGTGAATTGCCTAAAATTGAACTCACAGCCAATAATCAGAAACCTACAACATTCTCCTGCCTTTGGATTAGCTTTGAGAGACAATCTCAGCCAAAACTGCACTGCTTCTGATTTTTTATATGAAAAGTCAACTAAATTGAATAAAAACTTTGTACCATCTGAAACGTGGAGCATGTATTACGTGCGAATTTTAGGCTGGCATAAATTGAGACAATCATTTCATGTAATTATTCAATGATGCTACTTCACAGCCATATTAGAAAACGTATCAAGCAATCGCTTTCAGGAAATTTCTGTTTGAAAAAAGTATATATTGATTTTAATTTTAGTTTTTAAGTTTCAGATGGCCGTAAGCACAGATGGAACTTTAGATGTCAATTAGGCGCATGAGGTAACAAATTATATTGTATGATTGAACTGAAGTTACATAATCAGGACAGCCAAGCAGCAGCTCAACGGAAATTTGCAGAAGAATCTTCGAGAACTAAATTATCACAGGGGCTCAACTGGACTTCTTACATACACAAGCGAACAAAAACGTACAATAAAATCAGATATCATAGCTTAAAATCTTCGTAGAAGCAAAAGGGCGAAATCTTACTAAAAATGATCCCATAAACACTTAATTTGCTTCGCTTGTGTTAATTATAAAATGATTATTGCACTATAAATTACCGCATTGACGAACTTGGTAGGTTGAGCAGACTATAAAATTGCATTTGATATTTTTTCTCTAATTTGAATTAATTTAAAATAAGAGTTTGATTTAAAAAAGAATTTCAATTTTACAAAGAGGAGGATATTGTAGTTAACTAGAGTGGCTTAAGATTTAGTATTAATACTCGAATTTGCAGGAGCATCAAATGCTCCGCGCATGCAATTGATGAAAAATGTTTGCTATAGTTATACTATAGAAACCACAATTTAATAAATTAATTTCTAATTTTCAAACAAAGTTTTATCGAGCTATATTTCATTTTTAATTTCATTTGCGAATTGAGTTTCCGTCTGATGACAAATGGGGATTCATGCTGGCAATAGACTCAAGTGTTGCTTCCCTTCTACAATTTGATCAACAAAACACTCCATAAATTTATTCATGAGAGGAGAGATAGAGAGAAGACCATCACACTTCATGACCATCTTTTGCTCAGCTTCAGAGAACGTAGAATCCTCTCTGGACTTTTTCAGTGTTGTGGCGTGGCGTTTAATGAGGATGGAATCCCAAAATTGATTTCGAAGAACACTATGGGAGGTTACTAGTCTGACTCTCAGACTCCAGCTAATGATCGGGCAGTGTTACAAATAAGTTTGTTTTGCAGAAAAGAATAGCTCAAATCCAAGTATTACCAAGACTAGATATAAACAGAAAGATATACGATACAAAATCAGACAGCACCTCCTCCACGCAATCTGTCTGCTGCTGCTGTTGTTGCTATCTGGTTCGGGTGTCTACTTTGCTGCATGTCAAATAAATGCGTTCGGATTTGTGTATGAGAAGCCGCAGAACTCGTCTTGGTTGATGCTCTCAACTACTTTGTGCTCCACGGGCGAGAGCGTCGGCTCTTCCCGAGTGAAGTCCTGGTCAAAATTGGTGACGTCTCGCTTTGTCTTCAGCTTCGGTTTGAACGGTGGTCGCACTGCTCTGCGCAACAGGTCTTCCCAGTTGATGTCTCTGAAGAAGGGATGCGCTTTGATGGCGTTCTCTCCGCCTTGTGTGGCCACACAGCCCAGTCTTTTTCCGGGGTTTTTGGTCATGAGCTGTTTAAGGATGCTCACCGCTTCCTTGGACAGCCACACGGGGTAGAGCACGTCGTCGTGAAGAATGGACTCGAACAGGTCGTCCTCGTTGTCAGCTTCAAACGGCGGCTGGCCCGCCATCATCTCATACATCAGCACACCTACATTAACATCATATCAGTCTTTTGCACATTAATTAAACATAATCATCACTTACATTTGCCAACATTTATCAATGCAATAATCAAAAAGGGCGACTCAAAACTCGAAAATTTGAACATAGCCAACAGACAGTTGGATAAGAGTCAATGAACGCAATTAAAAAGAAAAAAATGCAGACTTGTTTTTGGAAACAATCTCAACTTTCGAATTTCAAAGAAAAAAACAGATGCCCTTGAAGCTCTATGAACTTCTAGAACAATTTATGACCAGCACTTTTTCGATAAAATCGACCCATTTTGAGAAAACTGGATCAATATGTAAATTTTTTTTCGCTGGGAAATCTGACAATTGAATTCCATTTTTGAAATTAGAAGTCGATGACGTTTTTCGTGACCTTTACACTTTTGCTGTTCGATAGTGGAGTTTGCCTTCCTTTTAATAAAGAAATTGAACTAAACTTAGAAAGAAATCAAACGTCAAACCCCGAAAAAAGTGAATTTGAGCTTGAACAAATTTTAAGACTTCTCCAGAAAAAAAAAGAACAAAAAAATCATCGCGACCTTCATAAGAGTCTGAACTACGTTCATCGACTCTTAAAGCAACGTTGTCATAGTTCAATGAAATTTGGCATGGTGAAAAATTGATAATTATAAAAATATTTGTTCTTAATACATTACACCGTAAGAGCACGCGCTCATTCATAATCACACGTAAAACAATAATATAAAAAAGAAGATTTGAAAGGTTGGGGGGGGGGGGGGGGGGGGTTTACTTTATCAAGGAAAATTTGAAAAGAGCCAACAAGAAAACTTCAGAAAAAAAAGAATGTTCATAAGAAGAATTAACTGAGTTCGTTCCTTAAAAAAACAAATGGACGAGTAAGTAATACACGTGCTACCTAGTACCTACCTTTTACTTTTGACGTTTTTCAAAATTAAATAGGTTCAAATTCTGCAAAAAGGAACTTCATGTGCGCTGTTATAAAATGGGCGGGAGGTTGAACGCAAAGACTAATTGAGCAAGTAACAACATACACATTTTGTTGAATGTGGTGGGAGGATACAATTGGCCCTTTTTAATTTCAGTTTTTGATTCGAACATAGGATAGGGAACGAGCGAACAACGTCCAAATTATCCAAGTTAAATGATGTTTCCCCATTTCCGTGGTTTTCTAAACAGTAGCAAAATGCCGAAATAAACCTTGACCACGCAGGCGATTTCACGGAAAATGGAGTTTGGATCTGTACCCAAGTCGATCAGCGATACTACGACACCAATGGATCTTCAGGGTACAGCAAGATGTGACAATTTGCAGCCATATAACTGTAGGCCAGACGACGAAGGCCCCGTATGTTTAAAACAAAGCCAAGATTGACCACTGAGACATAATTTACATGTCACTTTCAAAAGCTATGAATCAGTGTATGCTGTTTCATCCCTCAGCAGAGCAGCAATATTTTACCTTTTTTTGCAATTTGAAGGCAGTGAGTCCATTTCTAGAATCACACCGTAGACTATGAATCATTTGAACAAGGCCGTTTCATGACATACTTGGGTTGGCGCTCTAAACCACAACCGACGATCGTTACCTCTTTCAAAAAAAGCCATTAGACAACATAGCCAGCAGACAATTGGAAAAATCATGAATGCAAGGGGACAAAAACAAAATTCAATCTCCGAATTAAAAATAATATATATCTACCGCCTTAAGGCTTTTTAGATTTCAATAAAAATAATGACTGACACTTTCATAATAAAATTATCCCAGTTTGAGAAATTTGAATCAATAGGTAAATTTTTTATTCCACTGGGAAATCTGAAAAATATAATCTGAAAACAAAATTCAAAACTAGAAATCGATCACGTTTTCCGTGGTCTTTAGTGTTCGACAGTGGAGTTTGCCTTCCTATTAATAAAGGAAATCAAGTGAACTGAAAAACAATTGAGCTAAACCGCAAAAAAAATCAAATTTTAGCGTGAACAAATTTGAAGACTTTTTTTCCTGAAAAAAAACTTTGAACAATCAGGACCTTTATAAGAATCCTCACTACGTTCATCGACTCTTAAATAAATAGCAAAAGAAGTATAACTAACTATTCATATGTATGAATGCACAAATGTAAATTATTAGAGTAGTTTGAAGACTTTTTCCTGAAAAACAAAATTTTTAAAATCACTAAGACCTATATAAGAGTATTCACTAAGTTCATGACTCTCAACAAGAAACCGTTCAAAAATGCTGGCAAAAATCAGAAGTCAAATAACTTAATAGAGGGTACTTCAGCTGGGTATGTGATGTGCTCCTTCAACATAACCTAATGTGCTTGATTTAATCAGAAAACCGCAGAGTCAGAATGAAAACTACAGTGCTGATTCAAATTAACCCGGACACAACTAACAAAATTCGAAATTTCCAACACATTTTTCTCAAACTGGGTTAAGTTAAGACAAAAATGAAGAGAACAAAAATTGCTCAGAATTCACCAGAATTTGGCTGTTTTAGTTTACCAAGAGTTATGCTGAAACTACCAAAATCATTGACGGGGAAGTTATTTCGAATGAAGTCTTTTACATAACTCAATTAAGTTCTACAAAGCTAAAAATTTCCAAATACCTGTATAAGAGAATATATTTCTCGTTGATAGTCATTTTTAATATATTGAAATCAAAATATTTTGCTTTCAACAAAATTCTTGCTTCAACAGAAATTTCTTGCCGACATGTCTTGCTTCAACAGCATAAAAAGTATTTTTATTTCAAATTTGTAAGGGTTAGTTTTTAAGAAAATTCGAGAAATATCTACAAAACGGTCAAAAATTCAAAAAGACTTCCGAAATCCAATTGTTTTTTTTTTCTACAACAAGAAGGTCGTGGTACGGTACTTTTTAAAGGCCATAATTTTTTCTAAAAAAAATGGCCTAGCCAATTATAAAGGCACGCTTTCAACAACCTGTTATTTCGGTGACAGCTATGATATCAGATTTATCAGGATAGTTATCGAGAAAAGTCCAAAAATGGTCAAAGAATCAACAACTTGACATTTCCGAGAATCAAAGCTTTTTGTTTAAAAAAGTTTGGGCGTAGCCGCTAATGCAAATGGATTCACGCAACCTGTAAGTTCGAAACTCAGAGTTGGGAGTGTAGGCCTCGAGATAAGTCAATTTTCTTTTTTTTCTAAGAGCGCGATCACTTTTTAAAAAAAAAATTGTGAGTGGCCGCAAACGCCGGGAAGTTTTCCCTTACCCTTTTTCATCATTGAACCCAGAATCTCAGGTTTGGGAGGTAAGTTTTCGTGAAAAGATTCAAAAAATGGTCAAAAAATCAAAAATTTGACTACTTCGTCGGCCAAAATTTTAAGTAGAAAAAAATTGAGCGTACCCGCTTATGCAGGGATGCTTTCCAAAACCTGTTCTACTCACTGAAGTTACAAATCTTAGACTTTGGATGGTTATTTTTGAGAAAATGAAAAAAAATCAAAAATATGTGTCAAATATTCACCACACTGACTTTTTCAGGCTGTAGACAGATGGGTAGTGTAAGAAGAGGCAAGAGGAGTATGAAGTCACACTAGGGAGTAGGCGGCGTTTCCATTGAAACCCCATTTTGAGAATCGTTAGAATTGAGAAAAGTGAAAAAAATTTACAAAGCGTCTCACAATTTTTTTAATCAATAAAAAACCAATCATATACATTTTCATAATAACTGTTTTATCAAGCAAAAATTTTAGGCAAACATGCCAAGAAAGAAATTTGAATTTTAAACTACTAGAAGAACAAACCTTACGAGGCGGAGACAAAGCCGACATCTTTCAGCAGACAACAATTAAGCCGGAAAAAAAAACAAAAAACAACTTTTTGAAGTTTCAATTTTTTAGTCCCCCCTGAAGCTAAAAGGAAAAACACTTACAACTATCATGAAACTTGCTTACAGCATTACAAAAACTCGCGAAGTGGCAAATAAGCCGACATAAAAGACAAGCGAAAGTCCGACAAATCAATTATTGCCGGTTAAATTTTTCAATTGGATATTTACTGAAAAAAAACAAGGCCCAGCTGGATTCAAACCCCCGACCTTACGGTGCAAAGGCGACAGCATTACCTCTAGTCCAAGTGGGAAGGAACCTGGATTTTGTTAAGACTCAATAATAAAGAGTTCAAAATTTGTAAGAAAAGTTGTTTACGGAAAGTTCCCGATAATAAGACATTTGCTGACGCTGGTGTAAAAATCATTTTCCAGCCGTTAATGACTCATACTGATTTTTTATCCCGCATTGTCGTGTATTCAATGTAGTTACTAATTTTGAGCTGAACTACAAAAAACACAGCCAACTGACAGTTGAAAACAGTATAATGAACACAAGAAACTGACTTGTTTTTTGAAAACACTTCAACTTGTGATTTTGAAAAAATATATGGCCTCTAAAATCTTTGAATTAGAAGGAAATTTTATGATTTGACCTTTTTAAATAAAACTAATCCAATCTGAGAACACTGAATCAATAGGTAAAGTTTTTATTCCGCTGGGAAATCTGTAAATTAAATTCCACTTTCGAGACAAGAAAACGATACCGTTTTTCATGACCTTTACACTTTTGCTGTTCAATAGTGGACTTTGCCTCCCTTTAAACAAAGGAAATTAACTCAAATTTGCAAGAAATCAAAAGTCAAACCGCGAATAAATTTGAACCTGGACAAATTTTAAAGACTTTTTCTGAAAAAAATATTTGTTTGTTTTCATAGGGTCGCGACGAGAAGAAGAATGGTTAGCACAACAAACAGCATGCTGTTACCCTTTCTGATTTTTTTCATCTTGGCATGATTTTTGCTTCGCTTTAAAACACCAGTATCCTTGAAACTTGGAAAGCACTGTCCTTTTATAAACAAGATATTTTATAACTTTTCATTAAGAAGAGTAGCATAAGATGAAAATTAAAAAGTGGGCCGTATTTGTGTTTTGCAATTGACGATTTGAGCTACTTTACAACTTGTGTGTAGCATAAAAAGGCCCGTATCGTTTTTAATTGTTATACTCGCCCTGCTGAAAATTAATCTTGCTGAAAATGAATGAAGGTAGCAAACGGTCGGGCAGAAGGGTGTCGGTTCATTTCGCTTGCAATCAATTCGTCATACAGCTTTGAGTAATAACTGGACTAGTTAGAGACCCAAAGGCAGGCGATTGGTGCCATGATGCAGCAGCTTGAATGGATTAAGTCGCGTGAAATTAGCGTACTGGAATTACTGTGAAATTGTAGCGCGACGATCATAAACTTAGTGGCAGTCTTATTGATTAAAGTATTTCAATCATTAACAGCGTTCGCTTTGACCTGTTGAGAGAAGTATACATCGCAAATAATAAACTTACATTAAAGGTTCTAAGCATCGTCCAGTAAAACCTCAATATGCATGGTTTTCACGAGATATAGAGTAAGGACAAAAACCTTAAGACAACAAGACTAGCTGGTTGCTATGCAAGTTGCAAAGAATTATCTGACGACAGCCATTTCAAGAACTCTTAATATATATATTTTAAAAAAAAGAGCCGTTTTTTGTGCGCAGTGTGGGCATAAAAGAGGACGTAAGAGAACTCAGAACTTGACCTCAGTTCTAATCGACCTTATTTGTCTTTAAAAAGGAGTAACAAACCGAAAAAAAAAATCAAGCGCTGTATGAATCTTCAATTACACGTTCAAGTTTTATTTTGGTAAAAATAAAGTTTTCATAGCTTAAATAACCGATTTTTATGTAACAAGCGTAACCCGCTCGCTTTACTGTCGCTCGAAACTAGACTAAATTGCAAAAACTTCAAACCGGTGTTTCGAGGACAACCTCTCATCCCATTTCGTCTGTGTAATGTCTTTAAAACAAACAGTTCCAACCAATTTTCTCGACACACAACTTATTTGAAAGATCCAAATCACGACTAAAAAGGCTTTAATATGTTTATACGCTGTATCCCTAAGAGCTTTCCTTGAGGTAGTCAAAATTTGCTGGGAAAAAAACGACCCGAACACCAAGTTCCTTTCCATTCTTCGAGTGGTCAGAACAATCACTGATACGTTTCGGGGTATCTTTGATATGTGTATCGATTCATTTATTAGATCTCTGCTGCCATTGTTGCGTTTGCTCACCTAATGCCCACCAATCAACTGAAGCTCCGTAGTCCAGTTCTTGCAGGATCTCTGGAGCTATGTAGTCGGGTGTACCGCAAAACGTGCTGGTGAGTCTTCCGTCTTTCACTCCCTCTTTACACATTCCAAAATCGGCCAGCTTGCAGTGTCCTCCACTGTCCAGCAAAATGTTATCCAACTTCAGGTCTCTGTAGATCACTCCATGGCTGTGCAAAAACATGAGTGCCAGTGTGACCTCTGCAGCGTAGAATTTGGCACGCGGCTCATCGAATTTTCTGGCCCTCTGGATGTGGAACATGAGATCTCCGCCGTTGACGTACTCCATGACGAAGAAGAGTCTGTCGGGAGTCTGGAAACAGGAGTGTAGCCCAGTCAAGAAGGGATGCTGACTGGCTAGCACCAGCACCCTCTTTTCCGTCATCGTGCACTCCACGTCATCGTCCGCCACAATGGACTCCTTCTTCAGAACCTTCACTGCAAACACCTCCTCTGGATTGATCTTCAGCTCCGCCAGAAGCACCTATCACACAATCATCAAACCCTCTACTATGCAAAACCGCACATCCTCATACTTCTTTCTTCTAAACTTCAATAAAGATAAAAAAACAAGCCTCTTTTTTCAACCTTCTTATTCAATACCATAAAAATAGCTTTCATTCACTTTTTCGATTAGGAAAAAGAGCCAACATCAGTCGCTTCATTTTTGATATAAATAGATAAGTCATAGCACGAAAACGGTTAATTCGAGATTATTGGCAATTCAACAGATGATGTGATAATAGCAACCTGGCATTAAATCAAAAGATACTTGAAACGAGACTAGGAGCGAATCATTGCCGACGGCCATACTTAACATTATGTCCATCCATTGTTCCTGGAAAGTAAATCGAGTCTCTTTTACTTTACTAACATAAACTTTATATGCATAATTCTATATTTGAAAGCAGTAGCGGATTAAGGAGGGGGAGCGGAAGCAATTTGGTCAAAACAGAGACTTAAGTAGTGATTTTGGTAGCGCTCGGAAAATAAATTTGGTCGACCTATAATAAAGACCCAAAATTAGACAATTTTTTGAAAATCCGCCTCAGTTGAGAAAAATCTAGATCCGCTCCTCTATGAAAGTATGCTGCAACATGCTAAAACAAAACAGGTCAAAAATCCAATTGAGACTCAAAATTATTTCCCTCGTAGACTCTATAATGTTCAGATCACACAGGGAAAAACTTATTAGTAAATCTTATCTATTTCCTAAAAAGAAGCTCTAAGTATGGCGCATCCGTCTATTCGTTAACGTAATTTCTGGTATCTGCGAGATTAAAAAACGCTTCCTTAGATGAACAAAAACCATTTACTCGTCCGTGTCAGCCAGCCAAACATATTTCATTTTTTGATTTATTTTAAATTCAAAGAAAATGAAGATACAAGTGAGATAGAGGTCAGGGTAAAAACCAAGAGTGATAGAGGGTTAGTTTTATGGGATACCTCTATCACACTTGTACCGAAGAAATGAACAGGAAAAAACTCAGCTCGAACTTCTTTTAAGCTTAGTTTTTACACAGAGGGCAAATTGTACCCCCTTGTGACACAGTAATATATGCCTCCATTTCCTATACTTCATTACATGGGTTTTAAATAAATATTTCATGGAAATAGGTCTATTAAAAAATTTCGTGCAGTTTACAGGACTTTAATTAACCAATGAGAGCAACAAATGAGACTGAGAACACAATGGGTGATGGAAAAGAGAAATCAATAGACTAAGCGAGGAACTAAGCGACTTCAGCAACTAACCTGTAAGTAAAGCCTTATAAGCCTCTTAACTGCCAGTCGTATTACACATTATTACTATGAATACTAGTTTTCTTACTTTTCCGAAAGAGCCCTTTCCGAGGACTTTGATGAAAGTGAAATCGCCACAGGAGAACTTCTGCCTGCCGAAGGAACCAAATGACCTGCCACTCTCATCTCCTTCTCCGATTGGTGCCTCGTAGTCCTGGGCACAGGAGACAGTTTTCCTCGTAACCACCTGTTTTTCCCCAAAGCCTGAAATTATGTTCGATTTACGCTGATGTTCGTATGTTCGAGGTATAGCAAAGCTAAAAATTAAACAGTTGACAAGTACAACTCATGCATCGCAGCAATCGGCCGTCGCTTATTTGAGAAGATTTCAATTTTGGAATAGCAAATTTTAGCGAATAAACATAGGAAAATATAGTTGCATAAGTGTCAATGAACAAATTGGACCCGAAAAAAAAATAGCCAAATGACAGTTGGAAAAGAGTCAATGAAAGCAATAAAACAGAAAAAATGCAGACTTGTTTTTTAATAAAATTTCAACTTTCAAATTTCAAAAAAAAAAATAGATGGCCTGAACTGAACTGAAAGGAAATCAAAAGTCAAACCGCGAAAACTCAAAGTTGAGCAGAACAAACTCTAAGACTTCCTGAAAAAAAGCGAACAAAAAAAATCATTGTGACGTTAAATAAAAATAAAAAGTATAAAAGCTCCGCCGCGCTTCTTCTTAATGCTATAACAGCCATCAGACTGGAAAAAAAAGAGAAATAGAAAGAGAAAGGGCCAATAAGAACTAAAAAAAATTTTCGAAGAAACCACAATTAAAAAACTTCAAAATGTTATCCGGAATGATGTTCCAAATTTGCTGAAAACACGTTCAGAACACATTCGACGGCGGTTGAGGAAACTATAAATTCTATTCGAAGATTTTTAACGCTTTGTGCGATCCGGAGGAAAACATATAAATTATGGTCCTCTCGAAAGACTCAAAATTAAATTAGTAAGCCGATAAAATATAAGCCGAAATCTTTAAAGCCGAAAAAATTTTAAGCGAAAAAAAAACAAAAAAAGAAAATATACGCAGTAGAATCACAAAACGAAAACATAAAAAGCAACTACAATGAAAACTGCATACAGCAAAAAACTCTAAGATATGGCAACTTAGCCGACAAACATAAGCAGACAAATAATAAGCCGACAGTTTCTTTGGAACGGAATAATTCCCGTTTGAAAAAAAAAACAGGCCCTGGTCAGACTCGAACCCAAGAACCTTTGCCGTCCCAGACGCATTTGTTACCTCCAGGCTAAGTGTGCCGGAGTCGCTTAGAAATTTGAATTCTATATTGCATAAGTTTTCTTACTTTTCCTATCGGTACTTTTCCTATCGTCTAATACATCAAGCTCCTTCAATATCATGGAAATTTTATGATTCATAAATTTTAAAATTAATTAATCTTATTTACAAAAACCACAATGTTGAAAATTTTTGTACTACCATAGATGTTCTAAGCTGAAGCAAAACTGCATTTTGCAAACACAAGCGAGAAAACGGCAAAAATAAGCTTTAAAATGGTCAAAGAGTGGAAAAAAAATAAAAAAAATAGGCTTCGAAAAATAAAACAATTTGCCGGACTCGAACGTCATAACCAAATTCCGAATAAGCTTGCTTTGTAAAAAGAAGTAAATCTACTATCGTATAAAACGCCAATATAGGCAGTCATTAAAGCCTCAATGATCTCAAGGAATTTGAAAAAGCGAAAAGCCAAAATATCGAAATCTGAAGAAAAAACTGAGCGAGAACAAATGTTCCGCCACTTTTTCGGAAAGCCGGAACCATTACAATAGTTTCTTTACATATCAACAGCATCAATTTTACTCTTGCGCTGGGTTATGCAGATGTTGCAATGAAACTGAACGCAGAAATTGAATACAAAATTGAGCGACTTAGGTTGGAAAAAGTGAACTCGTAGTTTAACTCAAGCGTTTGCTTGTGCAATAAAACGATACAAACTTCCGAAAACCGTATCAGTAGTTATATTCTTTAAATCGACTGGAAACAAACAAAAACCACCTAGGAAACTAAAAGACAAGTTTTCGGGCCAATTATTTGTACGTTTTTAATGTATTTAAAAATTGAGCGAAAGAAACCAAAACAAAAACCGCCAAAATATACGAGCGATGTCGATTTTGTAGACCAAAAAAACGGCACGACCTTATTAAGTGAGTTCAGAAATCCACACTTTTCGAAACCACGCGACCTTAATAAGTTGATGATCATTTCCTTCATGAACACTTGATAACAGTAACATTTGATAACATTAACACCTGATGGATTACAAAAAAAAATAGTCATCACCTGTGAAAACCTGTGGCTGCAGAGTGCTAGAGGGTGTGCCGGGAGTAGTGACAACGGTGGGCGTGTTCTGAGCCGACTTCGAAGTGACCACTGAGCCATGCGCCGCATCACCCACGGCTGGGCTGCCAGGAGTAATAGCTGCATTGGGGTGGTGGTGTCCAGTCGAGGGATGGTGACCAGAGATAGCACCAGCAACCAACAATGCCGGCAGGATGGGCTCCGACTGCGCTCGTGACGTCACTTCACCCCCGCTGCCTCCTCCCGAGGCAGAGGAAGGACCGAGTGTAGCGGAGGCACTGCTGTTCTTGCCCCCGGTGCCAACCACATTCAAGTTAGATCCACTGTCTGATCCCTGTTGCTATTTAAAAATAGACAAAATGATACATTCTTTTCCGGTAGGTACAATATGAGTTTGAATTTAAAAAAAACACACGGAAAACTTTACTGCCTGGAAAGGCACAGTTGGAACTACAGGTCTTATTATAGAGGTCTCAAAACTGAATTGGAAATCTGATAAAAATACGAAATTAGAAACATTCAATCAAATTCATTCAGCAAAAACTTCTGGAAAATTGCTTCTCGATCTACTCAAAACCCATAAATTCTTCTGATAAGAGAGGATCACAATTTAACTAAACAGTAAGTCTAGCTAATTAGTAAATTCTTCGACTTTTCTTTTGGGAATTGTCTAATAAAAAAATCAACATTAGGCGCTATCAAAACCTCTAATTTGTATTTTTGAACTCAGATGCGAAACGTAGCTTCACGCCACTTGAGATACATCACAAATATGGACTTAACTTAGGTGGCCGCCCGTTGAGCCGAAAAAAATCTTGGTCATAAAAATTTTTACAGCTTCACAAATTTTAGAGCCCCGAAGTTTTCAAAAATATACACACGAACAAAAAATACGATCACCCTTTGAGCGAGAGAAAATGAGACAACTAAGCCAATACAGACAAGGCAAAACCTTTTCAGCCAAAAAAGTTTTCAGCCGAAAAAAGGAAAACAATACAAATCAACCAACATAATCAGGATTTTCGAATAGAAGAGGAAATTAAATTGCAGACCAACTCAAATTATATGTTGGTCAGGGTGGTAAGGATTTTAGCCCACTGGTTTTTCAGCAGACCAATCTTTTACCAGACTCAGATCAATTAGCTTGTCAGAACTCTCTTACTTCAAACGCGACATGTGCTAGTAGCGACCGCTTGCTCCGCTGCGCTTATTTTGTCACCAGTGTCATTGGTGTGCCGGAGCCGGACATCAAGCCGATGGGACATCCAGCGGAATTGAAAAATTAAGGACTTCTAGCCGAACATGTTGTCAAAAAGTCATGAAATATGTTTAATATGAAAACTGTTTTCAAGAATTTCTCAATTTCATGATCTTTCTTTACAAGTCACTGAATTTTTCATAAATTTTGAGCCTCTAATTGATCTTAAGGAATATTTAAAATTATAACATTGATGAAGGGTTTTCATGTCTATAATTTATGCATTTCGAACTCCGGCTGATCAAACTATCCTATGCCACTCTTAAGTCGTGCATTGTTATGAGGAACGCTTATTATGAACTAAACTTGCTTAAATTTTTGAAACTAGAAGTTTTACTGATGAAAATTTAGCGTTTTGAGTTGTTATAAAGTTTAAATTTCAGCTTGAAGTTCCTTCGGCTTGAAGCCCGTCGGCCTGTTGTCCTAGACCCGTGTTATGTGTGCGCAATCAGTGTTTTGCCGCTGACTTAGTCTGGCCTTGTATTAAAGTTGTTAGTTTTGTCGACCAACCGTGAGATAATTGTCTCAATTAGGGAGGCTCAAACCAATACTGGGTGGAATCCCTCATGCGCGAAGGTTCGAATGCGCGAAAACAAAAATCAGCCAATCAGATGTCAATATTCAAAATTGGAAAGAAAGCGTGAAAATCTCAAAGAAAGTAAACATTTCACGGGACTTACCATTAATATTGGCCGATTATAAAAACGGCAGAAATATGGAAAAATTTCAAATTGACCCTGATCGCCGGCGAATTGGCACAAATTTAATTTTCAAAGGGTTTCGTTATACAAGAAACAAAATATCTAAACGCCGTATTTATTACAGATGTGTCGATTCTGATTGAAAAGCCAAATTATCTACAAATATATCCAAAAGTTTAATTATTTCTTTCGACGAATATCATTCTCACGAACTTGATTATCAATTTATTGCCGAAAGCAAAATTCGAGAATTATCTTTCGAAATACTTCGAAAACACCCAACAGAAAGCTTGAAGAGTATTTACGAGAAAACTATCGCAGCCACCGAATATCAGTGATTTTTTGCCCCCTGAATATCAGAAAATGAAAAGCAGTTTATCTCGCGAGAGAAAAAAATGTCTGCCACCAGTGCCGCAAAAAATTTTGGACGTTACAATTGATGGATCCTGGGCTTTATCTCAGCAAAACGAAAAATTTTTGATCTCAACACCAACCTGGGTGTAGCAATTTTTGCAACGAAAAAAGCTTTCGAAAAAATGTTGAAAACGGATACAAGTATTTGCGATGGCACATTTAAAACTGCGCCTCCACCATTTGACCAAATTTATACACTTTTTGCGGTTTTTGGAGAGCAAAAATTCCCGTGTGTTGGGTGCTTCTTAAAGGAAAACAGCAAAGCCAGTACGAATTCATTTTACGAAAGTTACGAGAGCAAATTTTTGAAAACTTTTGGGATTTTTTTATCCTGAAACGATGATTTCGGACTTCGAGATTGGATTTATTTCGGCAGTACAAGAAGTTTTACCCTATACAGTCCATTATGGTTGCTATTTCCATTATACCCAGGCCATTTATCGTCGATTTCAAGCCCTAGGGTTGACTCAAACTTACAAAAAAGATCAAAAACTTAAAATTTTTCGCGGAAAGTTTTCGCCATGGGGTTTGTTCCTCGGAATTTAGTAGCAAATTACTATGATCGATTCAGAGAAAGCCAAGAAGTCCAGTCGCTTGCTATTGGTTTGCCAAAAACAATCGATTTTTTTTTACTTATTTCCAAAATTTTTTGATGAAAAAAATTAATATCGGAATGTGGAATGTATACAACAGTCCCTACAATTTACGAACTACTAATATCTGCAAAAGCTGGCATTCAAGTTGGAATCGAGAAATTGCCCGTGTCAGGACATCATTGTGGACGATTATTTTTTTCCTAAAAGTTCAAGAAAAAAATGCAGACCGTGTTTTCCAGAATTGAACGAGGCGAAAAACCAACACCACAAAAATTCAAATGGCAGCAACTGAACGCAAAAATACTAAGGTTAAGAAATTCATATGAAACTGGTGTAATAACTCTGGATCAATACTTGAACAATATTTCTATTGTTTCTCGAAATTATTAAATTTTTTGGTATTTGCATATATTATTCAATTTCATTTCATTTGATAAGTTTTATGATCCAACTTTGGCGATTGATTCCTTTTAATAATCGACTTTCGACTGTTTTTAATTTCGATTTAAAATCGTTATTTTTATTCCAGTTAGAACGGTAGAAAAATAAACGATTTCTGATTGGTTGAAATTTTACGCGCATTCGGTCCTTCGCGCATGAGAATAGCCCCCCAATACTGAGCGTGTTTTTAAGTCTGTCAATCTATTATGAGTCAGTTGTACTACGTTGGTCTGCTAGAGACTCATTGTTTAAGTTTTATGCTAAAAGATTAGTCTGCTAAAAGATCGGTCCCAGTTGATCTGATGAGCCAACTGTTGGTCCAAATGATTCTAAGGTTTACTTAAACACGTTTACTACCTGAAAAAAAGTCTCAGGTTCCGATCTGATATCGCTTTGTTAGCCGCAAGCGTACTCATTTTTCGAAATTTATTCAAGAGACAAGAGGAAGATAATTGTTTATATTTGAGTCGATAAAAAGCCAATCTTAAAGCAAACAAGTAGCTTATTATATATTCAAACAGCCGAAAGCTTATTGACTTTAGCTGAAATTTGCATGATATTTTAAAATGCTACGCAATTGTCACGTTATATAACAATTCTCTCATTGCCCAGTATTTTCGGCTAGTTAATGTGGTAACCAGTGTTTATTTACCAGCGAAGACGGCTGCCCTAGAGGAGTGCCTGGTAGATGACGCTTGCTCTTCTTGCTAGCAGTCTGGATACTGGAGGGGTCGTACCCTATTATAGCCAGCATTTCTGCCAGCTTGTTTCTGTCTATGCCACAGTTGGGCGCCACATTTTTCGCACACCTCTTGTGCACATTCATGTTGCATAGTGTACACTGCAGACCCTGCTTCACCAGGCCGTACAACAAAGATCCGCAGTGATCGCAGAAATGGAACCTCTTGTACGTGTGCGGCTCAAACTTGTGCGGCATATTGATTTTGAACCTCCCAATACCAGGCTGAAACAATCATATTCCATTTAAAAAAATCGTAACACTGCGTCATGACTCAACATTGAACCGTGCACAAATGGCAAACTAGGAAAATTTTAAGTGATATTTAGATGTTCAAATAATTTAGCTAACTTTGAGGTATAGAAGACACTTCAGTATTATCACTAGTCTATACACAGAGGCGAAGCAAAAAGCAAACAGGAGCTTTCAAATGCCAAAAATATATATAAAGTTTTACAAAAAGCTTTGAAAACTTAATATATTTCTATACATTCCGATAAAAAATGCCTTTCTATAAAATTCTGAAAAAAGGCTTTTAGACTTTGAATACATTGGCCCTCTATGCGATTCGAACTCTCGCCCTCGGAGATAGTCTTACATCCTGTTAATTTTGCCAGATAGCGGATAGCGCTGATTCAAATTAACCGGACATAACAAATGAAATTAAAAAATTTGAACGCGTTTTTCTTACATTGGGTTGATTATACAGAAAATAAAGCATGAGAACAAACGTAGCAATAAAAATTTTACCAAAATTAAAGTTAAATTTTCAAAATTCGGACTCAAAAATTTACTCCAAAACTGGATAATTTTTCTGCTCTTTTTAGATAATCTAAAATTACGCCAAACTACCGGATCAATCCTTGGAAAAAGTTACAGTCAGCCTATTAGGTAGCCCAACGAAATTTAACTGGACTATAAGACTATAATCTCTAATACTCAAAACATTTTTTTCAGAAAAGGTTTTTCATTAAACAATCGGTATTTTATTTAGCAAAAATGACACAAAAAGAAGAACTAAATCAAACTATTTTGATTAGTATATACGACATTTCGAATAGCTTTAACCAATTTAGAATCTCCTCAGAAAAGAAATTAAAATAAATATTTAAACTTTTGGCACATTCAAGTAGAAAGTAAATTAAAGATATAGAAATATTGATTTTAAGGCGTTCAGTTCATGACCCTAAAAGATTAAGATTTATGCAAAATTCAGAAAACTATACCCTTTTTAAACTTTGCAGGGTTACTATCCTATAGTATTTTCAGCACTTGACCCGGTCGTTTTGTCGAAGTCATTGATTGACTAAAAAGAACAAGCCCAAAATTTAGGCCTGATTTTTGCAAAATAAATAGCATCATATTAATATAAATTGCTCCATATTAATTCTCCTTAAAAATCTAGATAACTTTTGCTCTCATCCCTTATTGTCTAATGTCAACCCAATTTGAGAAAAAGTCAAGATCCAGGTTAAAAGCTGTCGACCCCCTCCCCCTCATAATCCGCTGCAAATGACGAAAATCTACCCACCCCTTCCTCCTCGGGTTCTTCGTCGGCCTTCGGGCATCCGGGACACCTGGTGAGAATTTTCTGATGACACTTCTTGTGCACTACCACGGTGCACACTTGGCACTGGTATCCCTGCTTGTTCACCACACCCCAGATGAAGCACGAGCATAGAGAGCAGAACGTCGGCTGCTTCAAGTAGGTGGCCATGAATTTGTGCCCGGACACCTGGTGGATTTTCCTTCGCATGGCGCCTCTGCGCATTTTAATTGCGTCTTCTCTTGCTTGAAATACGCGCTCATTGTTGGCAGTCGGCTCTAAAAAAAGAACTCAGTCAAACCATGCATCCAAATTAACCAGCTTCTTCAAGTCATCTGGGAAAACTTTAGTTTGACGCTTGCATACCTTTTGTGAATGTTCCGATTAGTTCAAATAAAACTCGTAAGCGTCCGCTAGGTTCCAAATCCAGCTGAAAACACAAAATTAAAATTAATATGAAAGTCCCTAGTTCTAACTAATGGAGACTCATAAACAAGGCACACAGAGTGCCTGACTCCCGATAGAGCAAAAATAATCGACTGACAAAAGAAACACTTACAATCAGATTGCACTGAACAACTAAAATGATTAGATATTTGATATGCTTAAGCCTACAATATTCACAAATTCTATAACGTTTGCTTTCTTAAGCAAAAAAAAACTAATCAAAAGTCATTACTGAGCAGCAAAAGTAACTCTATTCGACTGATAAACGAAAAACTGCAGTCCAGTTTTTCTCTATGCTGAGACATCTTGTTAACTATTTTAGAATCCTAAAGATAAATGTGGTCGGAACTTGATCTGCTACTTGCACATCAACCGGCTCCACTTATTTAATTTATAAAAACGGTTTTCTCACATACCCATATATCCGAAGTTTGGCAGCTATTTGTATCTAGAGAGACTTCTACTATCTCATCGAACAGAACCGTTGTGTTTGCGACGAACTCGTCCGGCGGCAGCGCTGTGTCGTGGAATATTGTGAAACCGAAGTTCTCACCGGATGTAACATCTATAGCGAACTCCTCTTCCCAGAGGGGTGCGTCTGTTTTAGTTCTAGTTGTCGTCCTTCCAACATATTGCTCGTCAATGTTGATGCTAACAAATGGATCTAGGTATTGTTGTGGTTTTCTGGATATACTAAGATTCGGAAAACGAGTCGAGAACTCGGTTGGTTTCAGCCCCTCGGCTTCGATCACTTTTAGCTTGACCTTTCCGTCGAAAAGTACCATGTTGAAAATAGGCTATTCAACGTTTTAGAACACTTTCTAGCTATTTGGCATTGCCTTGCCTCAAACCTGGTTAGATTTCTTCACTCCTGATCTGAAACCATACATTTTGCTAGAAAAAGTTGAATTAACATTGTTATAGAACTGCTTAAGAGATAATGAATATTTAATTGAAGCACAGAACTAGGTTTAAGGGGCATGAAGCAGACAGCACACACTTCTGAAAATCTTCGTTTCAATGTTCGTCTTTCATTGAACACACAAAACGAAACGGGCAAACATGTGCTTCCGCAACCACAAGCGATACAAAAATATATACTATATGAAGCAGAATTTTTAACTTTTTTAAATGACTATTTTGAACCCACTAATTTTCAATACTTAACAAGATCAATATGTTCTCAATTATACTTTAAAATCATGAAAGCTCATTTGACAAACGATGGAATTATAAGATCAATATTTTCTTCATTATATTTTAAAACCATGAAAGCTCATTTGACAAACGATGGAATTATTTGTAGAAGAGGAAAAACTCAATTACCTGCACTGCACCATTACGGGAATAGACGGAAATGACTTTGAACTATAGGAAAAGTTGTTTAAATCAGAAAAAAAGGCTATTGGAAAATTTATGATTTGGAACGCCGACAAACAATGAACAGATAAATGATAGAACGAAAATTAAGAACCCAAGCTGAAAGTTTCCAGAAATTAGGTTGTTAATCGGACGCGAACCTGACCTTGGTCGTTTCAAGCATGTATCCATGAGAAGATAAGTTAAGCAGGAAAATTAAGCAGACATTATGATTACGTATCTAGAAAAATGATTAAGTATGAAAAAAAAACCCACATGCACAGATAATTGACCAGTATTAGGCCATAAGCTGAAAAACTATGAACACCAGCTTCGCTATAATAAAAAAAAACAGTTGGCAATTCAAAAACTTGAAAAATAGGGCGACGAAAACAGAAACGCAAACCACGAATCCCAACAAAAAGAGATATCTCATTTCACGCAAAAAAAAGGTTGGTTTTGCACATAATTAGCCAATTACTCTTCTCTCTTCTTTGTGAAAATCCGCTCTTAATACAACTATCGTCCTTCCAAAAAACGAGAAAAAAATCAAGAACTTCATTAGTCTTTTATATGAACCAGGCAGGGGCGGATTTACGAGCCAACTCCGTCACTAACCAAAAGGTCCTCAACCAAAGGTATTTATTATTTTATGACATCCATTTCCGGCGGACCAACCCTAAAATTTGTCTAAAGGCGCCTTGAGCGCCAATATATTTTAATTTTGAAGGGGAGCGTGCGCCGAAAACACTGCTGTTTTGATAAAAAAAATTTCCAAAAATTTTCCTACCGCGCGAAAATTTTTGTTGAAATAGGGTCGTATAGTGTTCTGAGAGCACTCGGAAAATCAAATAGGTCGACCTAAAAACTTTTTCCTGCTTGGTGTGATAAAAGGATCTGAACGAAAAACAAGAGCTTAGGAATATTCGGCAGTCTTAGTCAAACAGCCAACTTGAAAAACAGTGCTGTAAAAAAATGAATAGAAAAACAAAAAATTGTTTAAAAAAACGGTTTTTTAGGCCAAAATTTTCCTTTTTTGAAACTTTTGACTCGACTAAAGCTAAATTTTCACGGATTAAATCAAGCAAACATAAGCTTCAGTGAGCCAGCTCGCTCACCTTATTTGCTCGAAATTAGGCTAAACATCAAAATTTTCAAACAGGTTTTTTCGACAACGAGAATTTTTTTCAAATTTTTTTTATGTCCTTTGAATTACGACTGAAATGATTTTCACATGATATATCACTCGACCCATTCAGATGTTTATTTGCGGTTCCTGACTATGCGTAGAAAACAAGAAAAAATGAAAAGACAACAAACACACCCGATTACAAAAATCCTCCCGAATATACGTTGTTAGACGCCCATTGCGTCGAAGACAATAAACCACCAGAAATTGGCACACAGAGCAAAGCCGAGCTTCGCACCACTTGCGATACAAAGCAAAACAGCCACTAAATCGAAAAAGAAAAAATCAGAAATGTCTAAAACTATCTAAACGAATTCAAAATCCTCCCGAAGTATCAAAGACTCACACCAAGACAATAGACTGTAAAAAACAATCAGCAGAAAACTTACCAAGCTGTAAGCAGGCCGAAAATAAATACCTGAAAGGGAACCCTTTAAGCCGAAAAAAAATCAAAAAACTTAGAAACTAATAAAAAATATTTTTCCCCATCCCTTTCAATACATTAAAGCACACAAAAACTTTTTTCGCTCATCAAGCGACAAAATATGAGGCCAATAAGCCAATATAAATTAGGCCGAAAATTATCAACCCGAGAAAAAAAAAGAAAAACCAAAAATTGAAATTAAAAAAGACTTAAAAACTAATTAAAAGTTGTTTATGCCCCATCCCCTTCAATACACACGCGCACAATTTTTTCGATAATTAAACGACAAAATTTGAGGCCAAAAAGCCGATATAAAACAGGTCAAAATTTATTAAACCGAGAAAAAAGCGAAGAAAATTTTTTTTAAAGTTGGTAAAACTACAACCAACCTAAAAAGCAAATTTCGAATAGGACGGATATTCAAATTGTAACATGCTCAAAATAAGTCTGCTGCATTTTCCAACAGAGAGACGACTGCTGCAGTTCAAATTGCAACGTGCTGAAAATGGATATCTTGAAATTGGAGATCTTCCGATGGACAAAGTTGTTTACCGGAAAAAGTGTAGTACCCGTTTGCAATACCCTTGCTTTTACTGAACAATTCAGTTTTGAAACTTTGAACTTGTGTATTAACACACAAAACACCTGAATTTTTATAATGAACCGTTTTTTACCCTTAAAGCTGGGCACAATAAGGATATTAAGCTGATAAATTATAGGCCGAATCCGTTCAGGCCGGAAAAAGCTTTTAAGCGAGAAAAAAGAGGAAAATATACAAAATCAAATCTCTTAATTTCACTAATAAGAGGATTAAATAAAAAAACTGCATATACGATGAAAATTTGGCGATGAGGCAACTAAGCCGACAACTCATAAGCAGAAAAACGAAAGTACTGCAAACGAAACTTCGTAGATACTGCAAAAAAGGTCTGGGATGACTGAAACCCATAACCTTAAGGTGCAAAGACAACCGCGTTACCTCTAGGCCAAGTGGGAAGAAGCTTTGAAGTTGCAAAGGGTCACTAATAAAGCAACTTCAATTGCTTTGAATCGATTGTTCATCAGCCAGTTCATTCTGGCTATTCTGGCATCTCTCCAGCTTTATTAAAAAGTCAGTACTCTAAAGCATTTCTTTTCGAATTTTACCGAGATTTGTAAGACTAGCTCGCACAAGTGAATATAACGAGTTTCAGTTGCTCCTGCTGTACTACCCTAATGAACTTCACACATTTTGAAACTCAGCAGAACTGCAGCACTCTGCCAACTCAAGGTTACACGGAACTCAAGCACACCCCAACCCAAAAACCGTTCAAGAGCAGAGAAAGGTAGCTGCCTGTAGTTTGTAACTAGTTATGCAATGGTTCGGCAAATAAAGTTCCAATGAAACGAGAGAAGGCAAGAAATAGAAGAATATCTTATCAACCAAAATTCTATCTATACTATAATCGAATCCAACACCAATCATCAAAGCTATGCCAGATTTTTGGATAATTTGTTCTTTCCATAAGTGTCTACCGATGCTGGAGAAAGAAATTAGACTAATCACGCTGGGCTGGAAACTTTCAAAGAAGATGAGCATATAATTATCATACTTGCCTAATAAACTTATAAAATAGATATGCTAGGAGGAAGAGCCGAGCAGAAAAACCGAAGAGCCTAAAAACCAAACAACAACTGGCGGAACAAGTATTGGATGCGACTCATGCCAATTATGGTTATATTCTTTGTGCGTCAAACTGACGCAAGCAGAAGCCGATGTGGTATGAAAAATCTTGCCTGCAAATTGCACTGTTCAACATCAGTGCAATCAAACAGAAAAGTCTACTAAATCAAAAGAAAACTCAGGAGGAAATTCAGGAAGCAAAGGAAGCTGTAGTAGCTAACTCCCATGATATCATAAATTTTTCTCATGCGAACTTTAGCGGGTGTTGAAGTTAAATTTGGTAGTGTTCTAAGCAGTTCTAAAAAGTGAGTTAACTCTTAAACTTGCTATCAAACAAATCAGATTCAGATATTCCTTTACAAAAACTGATATCAAACACTGGCGAAGAATCTGTCGTACAAAAAATGGAGGCAAACCCGGTAGCAAAAATGTAGGCAAAAAAACAACCAATATTTTATCACATTACATCACTAATCACTTCTTGACCGAATACTTTGGAAAAAAGAGTTGACTATGATTCCATGTATAGTTTTTGAAATGAGATCCAATTTTTTGAAATTAGATCCAATTTTTTCTCAAACGCTTCCGATTTAAGTCCACGTTGGACTATAACTGGTTCAGTTAACAGTTCCGATTGCGCGGCTAGTTTGAAAGGAAATCTGAGAAACCCCGGAGCCGGTTGATAGACGCGCGCGGCACAGCCTTAAAACCAAAAAATTCTGGCCTGAACTGATTCTTATTGTTGGTTTGACCCTGGCCGCTTTGACCCTGACCGTTGACAAAATAGGAAAAAATAGAACCTTTTAAATCTCCCTAGGCTTGTGGCCTTGAGATAGCGAAGAAAGAGGCTAACTTTGGTTTTATGGCTGTTTTGTGATTTCCGCTAATTATTAAACGCGGTAACGATAAAAAACGCATACCCTATCCCATGAATTGATGAGTCTTTCTTCACAGAGACAACTTTCTTCACGACTTTGGATTTGGGTTCTGCCTTTTGGCAGATGCCCCTGAGAAAGCACGATTGAGAAAAGACAGGCTTTACATGCGAGCTGAGACTGTCCTAGTGGGAAACGATGCCCTTACGACTGTGCTATGCGACAGTAACATTGCTAGGTTAATGGCCCAGGCACTTAATTATGTAACAAAAAACGGAAACCTGATATATTAAGCTGCGTTGACGACGTTGTGATTGCAACACCACACTGGAAGATAATTTAGGAATACTGGACGAAGTCTTCACTCGCATGCAACAAACGCACACATGTGCAAACCGTCAAAACGCGAAATCCTGAATGCTTCCATAAAAAAAAACATCTGAGTCGCATGGTGGGTAGTCACGGAATCAGACCTGATCATGATGCAGCCGAAGCAGTGTTGACAAAAAAGCAGCAAAATTGACACCCAATAATGACTAATAATAATCCCAATGCAGCCAGTGATATGAAACAAAGGGAAAAAATTCACCTAGAACGAGGAAGCGCAGGTTTCCCTGGAAAACATCAAACGTGAGCTCTGCGAGGCTCAGATCCTCGACATGCCACGGAGAAATCGATGTTCGTTATATACACTGATGCCCCTGTGGTAGCAGTTTTGTGAATACCGCACGAGGAACAGAACTGGATGACCCTCCTGCGACAATTAGTTACTTTTTACTGAAAACGAGTTACAATATTTCGCACCAAAGGCACAAATATTTACAGTTATCACTTTTGTTGAAAACTGTGGAGCATAGTCAATGAGCTGTCTTTTTGAGCTACCCGTTGACAAATGAGCCCTTGCATAGTTGAAAATGTACTTGAAAGATCAAAACTATATTGGTCGCTGGATAGTTAGACTGTATGGCTACCATATGATCAATGAATATAGAATAGAGTGCACGACAAATATCAATTTGCTGGAAATTTCAAGAAGAAAACGGAATTCTACGAACGACTCGAAGAAAAATGAGACCAACTGGCAGAAATAAAGATGTATTCTCCTTTTAGATAAAAAAAATAAATGACCTCTCAGTAGGTGGCTTGACAAATCAGGACACCCCATAACGGGAGTTCTTGGGCTTCCTGTCAAAAAGAATGCTGAAACAAAATTTTTAGCAAAGGGTGACCCATCAACGTGGATTTACTTCTGCACTCAAAGCTGAATCAACAAGAGCTCACCAGAATACGTATCAAAAGCAGCCCAGTGCTGAAAAGAAAGACGAACTTGGCACCGAACGTCAAGCGCAAAATTCACAATTTGTCTAATAAAAAACTGAAAGTGCGGATTTTTATTAAACTGGGGCTATGAGGCGACTGACAGCTTCTGAAAAAAACAGACATCAGACCAGCAATGATTCGGAGTCATCAGGTCGAGCAGGCTTGCCAGTCAATCGTACACCAGTAAGTGATTTGAAAATCGAAGGAAGTTTGGACATGAAAGTTGAAAGAATATCAGGATGAGATCTTTCTACAGAATCAGAGAAGCAATATCATTCAGAAAACTAGAATGGAATGGAGAGTGTAGTTCGTTGAAACCAAACCAGGCTCTGAGTCGGATAGGTTTTTGATCCAGGGATGAAACATATCCGGATGTCGGATTAAGGAAGGGATACTTACTCAAAAAAGCCCGGTGAGTCAGTAAAAGAACGCTCTTAGAATGAGATTTTGCCCGGGAACTCAAAAACCAAAAGGCTGAAACCTTGAGAAATACGTCTGAGACTACTTCTAACTCCAATATATCCAAAGTAGCAAAACTTCGTCATTAGTGTAAGCAGAGTGGATTAGATAGGGAATTATAGGAAAACCTTGATCGAGACAGATATACCACATATGAGGTGGGTACTGTGAAGTATCAAGCTGCAGATAAGATCTTTATATCGAAGTATCTGACTAGGCTGCTCCCACATGCTACTGTCGTCCGCACAATTCTGAAACTATCAGAACAAGAGATAACACAACTGATGAAAATGGGGTGTGTCAAAACTATGGACGGTGCATAGGCTCCTGAGAAAATCAATGAACTGCTGCATGCAATGAAAACTTAATTAACGCGACATATCGACTATCAGATCCAATATGGGCTCATTGAATAGATACAAAAAGGAGCAATTTCAAAAAAAATGGAATCATATTGGAGCACCCAACAAAATTAGAAAACAAAATTTATATGATAAGCAAACATTTTTATGTGAAGAAAAGAGTAGTTAAACTTTGAAAAGTTGGAGTTGTGGCCAGCAAACGGAAAATGAAAGAGAAAAACCTATTCAAATATAGTATGCATACTATTGCCACAGTTGGAATACGTTGCCACAATTATACCAAACAGATTGCTATTTGGCTCATAAAAAAAAACATTTCCGACAAAAATCTAGAAAACGAAGGAAAAAGACAGCTCCGCAATTCTTCGTCCGCGACGTCATAAAGATGCAAGGATGACTAAATGATATGCACAGAAGGAACACATAGCCGGCACGAGTGATACAATAGCGTTTCGGCAGAAGAACACTCTTGGGTCTGACTGGAAAAAACTCCCCGAAAGGAACCATAAATTCGCTAAAATTTGGCGTGGCTCATTCAAAATCAACTTTGTAAACAAAACTGGCTGCTTTGGTTGGTTGAGCAATGTAAGTGCTAATCTGATGACAATAGTAAGCCACGCATTGCTTCGTCGGATGAATGACGCATTCCAGCAGACATGCATCGAAATGATTACATGATCCTTGTAATGAAAGTATATAAAATCACGATGATGGATTTGTCGTTGAAAAAAGGTGCTAAATGATGTACTGGAAACAGTTGATCGCCTCAATGAGATAAATATTGCATACGAATTTGCATTGGCCGATGACAGGAAGACCGCTGAAGTTTGAACGAGAAACTGAAAAAAGAAACGATCAATATTTAACGCACTCAAGGGTACTTCAATGGCTCCGTGGCCTCCTACTGAACCCCCAAAGGAAACCTTTCTGCTCATCCAAAATATCACCCAAACTAACAAAAAAAACATCAGCCATGATATCAGTGCATCCAACGGGTCGCTCTAGATGGACCTCTATGCATAGCTGATTCCAATCTCGATCTGCTTCGTCATAGGCAATCGACAGGGACGACAAAGAATTTTTGGTCCGAGAATTGACGCTAAGGCTCACCCATCTCAAAAAATTGACTATGAAACGGTTAAAATTGGCGACGGAAACAGAATAAATAAAGACAAAGGGAGACAACCTTAAGCATTTTGACGTCCTGTATCCATACTCGAACAAAATAATTGTCAGTGACATTGACCTTTCACGAAGGAAACGCACATACGCCTTCGTTACAACCGCGGATGTGAGCTTTAAGGAGGGGAGATAGCAGTAATATAAGTCGGGTAGATTCAGCAGGAGGGGGCAGGGGTTGGGGGGTATAAATTCCCATGTATTAAGATAGCATATAGACTACCCGGTCTCGAACCTGTGTATTAACATAGGAAATAGATTTTCCAATGTATTAAGGCAGGTTAAAGGTTTCAGAGTTGTAACATTCGCCCGGAAGATACATATCGACGGATAACAAAACTAAGTCTTAAGACGACTGGCTAGCGTCTAAACAGAGCTTTGCATGTTTTTCACCGTCTCTACCAAGCCAGTACTTTTCGGTGGTCTTTCTTACATCAGGCTGACAAAAACGTTACTGTTCTCCGGCTTCGACCAGAACGCTCAAATTAACTAGATTACATGCAAAAATAGTGAGCTCATGGCTGGGTCTCAGTATCCCCAGACCACGAGGTCACTCCTAAAAACAGGGCTACTACTTATTATATTACTATTGTTTTTGTTCAGTAGATAAAAATCATCATCTCCATCGAAGATGGATCAACCCTTTCCCCCCTACTTCTAGCTCCTCATTCTTGTCAAAACGAATTAAGATCTTAATTAAATTCAAGTCAGGACATGACGGATGCTAAAATTCAATATAAGTTCATAAAAGTCCACGTCCCGAGACCCTTCCGGATTCTTGAATCCGGTGAATCAAGCTTCTTAATATCCAGTTCACAATAACTCGGAAGGCTGGGTTTTACCCTTCACCGTTGCTCGCAACGGCCTTGCAACTATTGTAACAGCACAATAGTTGCAACTCGGAACGTCCTCTGCTGTTCGATAGTTCGTTGTTGTTTTTTTAGTCTCGATTTCGTACTGTTCGTAATCGCAGATAAAGTTGTTCTGTTTTTTCTTGCTCCTTTTGCTAAAAATGGCCGTTTCTGACGTTTCTCAGAAATATGACGTCATAATTCGAATTTTTAAAAATTAGAATTCCAGAATCTTCTAGCCTTCACCGTTTGGCTAATCGTTCAAACAACGTCCCTATCCGCTCCAAATCGCCAATTCGGAAGGCTTGCTGTTAAAATACCGAATTCTGCAGAGACTGCATTTTGGCCATTCTGGTCGAATGTCACATACTCCCCGGACAGTCCGGTCAATGTCCTCATTGAATCGCGCAATGTTCTAAGTGGTTACAGTGTCATCGAACAGAATTTACAAAATGCACGAAATTACTTTTACCTACGTCACATCGACTCACTGCAGAATATAAATGGCATCATCCTACATCACTATAGCCTTCAAATTCTTTCATTAATCTGCACATTGAGGATATGACTTAAGATAAAACATATTTTCTGACTTCCAGTGTCAATATCCCGATTGAAACTTTTTCTCCTAGATTTAAAAGGTGTTGGCTTGCAGGACAGTCCTGCCAACCAACAAGCTAAAATTATCCTACTATGCTCCTTCCCTTCGGAAATCTTGCTTGTTTATTGTCCTGAATATTAAAACTAAGGAACTTTGTGGTTAGAAAGAACAATGCAACAACCTCCCTCCTCAAGAAGTTACTCAAGTTTTTCATGTCACCACAAAGTGATCAGTCTTCCTAAGTGATTAAAAACAATCATGCAGGCTGGAATATTTAAATATACTCTTCCCTCAAGCCTTTCTAAATAAATAATAAGTGAGTGTCTCTAAAGCCACTTCAACTAAAACAAAAATGCAAATTTATAAATGCAACAATTTCCAAACTCAACTTAAATGTTTCAGTTTTCAATTACAACTTGGTTGCTTGGTTTCTCACTTGAGTTTTTCACACACAAAAAACAATTTTGAGTTTTTACTTTTCTTCATCATCCCTTTGTTCTCTTCTTTTTTCGTCGTTTAGAAGTTCTAAAACTTCTAAATTCTTCTAATTTTCTTTCTTGTTGCCTCTTGTTTTCTCGACCATTCATCAATGCTCCATTTCCTCCTCCTGTGACGCTGACTCTGCACTCTCGGTCTCCGTGTCTTGTAGCACGTCATTGACTATCCTGACGCTGTTGGAAGCCGTCCTCCAACACTTCTGCTCTTCCACCCTCTGTTTACAGCAAGGTAGGGGATCCACGTTTGATTCTCTGTTTCTACAGAAGCTGTTGTGGAGACACAACGTCACGTTTCTCTCCAAATCTTCTTTCAGCATCTCTGCCTTCTCATTTCCACTACGCTCGCTCGTCCTGGAAATTCTTTTCACAGCGGTGGTCACTGCATTCCGATGGGTCACGAAAGCTCGCTTGAAAGCTCCTGCCCCAATGTCCAGCTGATATTCACTGTACACTCTGCCATGTTTCGACATATGCTTTTTCGCATACTCATACAACCATGCAGTCATGTTAGCTCTGAACCATGGCATCAATCGTTTTCTTGCCCATATCTTCTTCACTTCCATCGGAATGTTTAGAACTTTGCACATTGTCTCAAAAAGATCTAAATCTTTTAGACAATCTAATTTCTGCAATTGTTCTCTCGTCGGTGCCTCCTGTCTTTTATTTTCTCTCACATGAGCTTCCAGCCATCGTATCGCCATCATAACTCCCACTATCACTATTGTTATGGGCTGTGATGAATCTGGTAAACCCATGGAGAGCAGCTCTCCAGAGTCCCAGATCAACACCAGATTACTACGCTTGGGATACCACCAGGTCTGCAGCAAGCAGTGGCAAGGAAACTCGTCATGTGTCAACATGATGCTCCTCCAATTACGTTTTCCCGAAGCTTCCAGCAATGGTTCCACTTCCATCATCACTCGGTGGATTTCATCATTCTCATCTACTGCATTGTAATCTGAGACAGTTGATCCTCTCTGTTTCTGTTTTTCGAAGTCACTGAAGTTCCCGCTCACATATCCCATGAACTTCTTTCCTAGTATTGACTCCAACTCCTCTTTGGTTCTTTCTGGGACTGCTGAGAACATCTTACATAGTAACTCGTAAGACTTTTCAGACATTCTCGCCAATCTCACGCACTTTGGCACTGAGAAAGCTTGATCCACGATCGTTCTTGTGCTCTTCACGTCCACAGCCACGAAATGTACAGGGTATCTGCTCTTGCACATTGGAGCCAACGTTGAACCCACCAAATATCGTGCTCCTGATGGTCTACAATAAGTTTCGCTGTGTCTGATGTTCATCTCCGTTTCGATTGCTTCCCTCCATTTTCCTATATACTTCTGCTCAGTCTGCAGAACTCCTGGGAATACCTCTACGCTGATGGCTGTGACCATCTCATGTTTCTGTTCTAGATTCAATAGTGACTCTAAAGAACCAAACATGCTGTAGAATCCTAGTGCTGTCACTAGATTCACATCGGTTCCTCCATGGCAATCTGCTATCAGTTCCGTTTCCGTTCTTGCTTTCATCACTACATTTCCAAACAATACCGTCAACTGCTTGTGTTGTTTCTCCAGGGTTTTCACACAGTCTAGACTTCCACAAACGTGACCCTCTAGTCCACAGACTTCCGCCAGACAGCTACCAGGTTTGACCCAGTCTTCTGGTCCCCAGCCAGGCAACTCCACTCCATCTTCTCCGTTGCTCTTAGAGGCTGTTGTCATCACATTATATATGATGTTGAGGTCACGCAGGTTACAGTCCACATTCAGTTCCCTCTGTATGTCCTGTGTCGCCCGTAATATTGAGTCAGCGTTGGGACTAGGACACCACGATGGCTTCATCAATTCCCACACTGCCATCAAGCTCGTTCTCAGTAATTCATCTGAGAACCCCAACCCAAATTCCACTCTCTTGTCGGATTTTGGCACTGAAGGTGCAGTCACCTCTTCTTCCAAGACCAATCCCAATTTGGCCTGTGGATTGTTAACGCTCTTAGTCGTCACAATTCTGGACGTCCAGAATCTTAGTAACACCGCCTGCTCATAATCAAAGAAGCAATCACGTATGTCTTCACTCAGGAAAGGATTGTATGCTATCCCTATAATCCCGGACACATAGCTATATGACTTCTTCTTGATCGGTCCACAGTATTCACTGGATTTCGGCAATGCTCCCATAGATTCTTTAGTGAGCCTCAACTCCTTGTTTGAGAATCTCCTGATCTCGTCTATCTTTTTCATGGGTTCCAGTTCTTCAGGTTCTTTCATGTTCACCCTCATCGGTTTACTTTGCTGCATATCCAGCATTGCTAGTAAGAACATGGCTTTCGTTCGCTCATCGCCTTCCTTCAACATTTTAACACAAGTGCTTAATGCAGGTACTGAAATCTGCTCTATCAGGAATCGAATGAAACAGAGAGCGTCTCTCCGCTTTGCACACGCTACTGCTGCTCCCTCCTGGACTATCAGATCCCTCAGATTCGTCATAAGGAAAACTTTTTCCTCCTTTGATCTCTTCCTTTCTCCCGAATCATATTCTTCGCTAGTCAGTCCCATCATGCACCAGGCGAGCCTGAGTTGTAATTCTGTCCTTACGTAAGGTACTGCCACGAGAGCATGTATTCTTGGCGTAGTCCTCATTTCCTCTTCGAAATACCTCAATACTACTGCTTTCCATGGAAGGCTCACCAACTGCTCGATCGTCTCCGCCTGTACGTCAGACGACGCCAAAGTTCCGTACGCCTTCTGCTTGAGGGTGGTGCCTTGCAACATTGTTTCCAGATAACCCTCCATGGCTTTTTCCTCTTCCAGGGCCATTACATGCCCTCTAGCCGAGTTTCGGTATTCCAACATCTCCATGTATCCACCGGTGGGTTCATCTATCGACACTGTCTCAGACACTGTCAGTCTGTTGTATTCCACTGGTGTTAGTTGTCCTGCAACAATTCCCTTTCCATGATTCATTGGAGATGGCTTGAAGTCCCTCATTTTACTCTCTCCACATTGACTGAGTATTTCCATTTCTAAAGTCGCTCCAGTCAGAGTGCGGTCACTCCTTTTGGATTTATAACCGGTTGACTTTAACCCCGCCATGAGAATGGGTGGCACCATCGCTATATCAGTTAATATTCTATCTGTGCCAGACAATTGGTAATCACCTTGCCCCAAATCCATGACTTCCTCAACTCGTTTTCTTTTCGCTGAGTTACCAGCTTTCATCGATATTTCCGAATCCACTTTCGTCTTTCCAATCCTCCTCGGCATCACTCTGCTGCCTAACTTCATTTTCATCGCATTGATTCTATCAATCACCATTTTCGATCGCATCGTTCCTCTCCTGGTCCTTGACAGGTACACCACCTCTCCTTCATTGTCCTGCGGTGTCATCTTGATGGGAGAATTCGCTTCACTCTCATCAGTGGCTGAGTCGATCAATAACTCACTCAGTCTCCCTTCACACTCATCAAGCTTGTCAAGTACTTCTCTCACCAAGGGTTGATTGAGACCTGTTTTGAGAATGGACTGGGTCCCATAGCTCTGAATCACAGTCCAGACTTCTTCCATGAACGCCACTCTGTCCAGCTTACATCCCGTCCTACTCTCGTGGTCTCGGTGATGTACTTCCCATTCTTCTTCGGGTAGCGTTCCCAAGAAAGGTACTCTGGCTGAGGCCTCTATTCTTCTCCTCCAAGGTGATTCCATGAGGATTCTCTGATCGTTATTTCTTGTATTGCCAGGAGAGCTGCTCTCCGGCAAATTCCGTTTCATCTCCTCAAAGGCTGACGGAGGTTCCAGTGTCGAGATGCCTTCATCCGCTGGCTCAGTCGTTTCCAACGTGTCTGCATTATTCTCAAGATCACTGAAGATATTGAAATCCAGGCTGGATGTTCCTCCTGTCGATGCCCTGTCGTCTTCCCCACCAGCTTGATCTTGTTGCATGGGTTCTTCAGTCTGACGGTTTCCACCCTGTCCGTCATCTCCTTCTGACTTGTCCCCATTCGAGTTCGATGGTCCTTGTTTGTCATCATCAGCTTCTTCCTGGAATCTCGGTATGAGCAATGTACCGGCTGATTTATCTTCCTCTTCTCCATGGACCACTTTAATTTCTTCGCAGCCGAAGGGTGCTAGGAAAGTTCTCGTCTGCAACACTCCTCCAACTTTCATCTCCTTCCTCACACTGGTCAGGATCACCTTAACATATATCGTTAAAATTTGCTTAAAACAGTTCAGATAAAAAGATATTTATCCTAAAATTTATTAAAATCAATTGGTCTCTAAAATTTTGGAATTCGACCTAAGATTGGACAGTCCAAACTTTGGATCTATTTCCAAGATCGTCATTTAGTTGTTCATGGTCACTAACCCCTACTTACCCATGATCTCAATAACCTAACACATAACATAACCTAACATAACACACATATCACATATTACATGCAACTTGGTCTTTGGCCTAACACCCTCTCGCACATCACTCAGCCTATACTTAAGTAATATTTCTTATGTAGATATACTTGTATGTTCGTATCAGAGAATATCACGTGTACAAGCGCGTACAATTCCCGAGGATGCAGTCTTCCTCTATTTGGATCGTACACTGGAAGCGAAAGCTCCTTCACGTCCATTTCCACAAGGAAGTCCCTCAGCCTCGTCAAAGACAAGACTAGATTTTCTGGGTCCACATGTTGCTTCTCTGTCGCCCTCGTTACCAGGAAGCATAAGTACTTTCCCGGTATTTGCGACACCGCCGGGGGTAAGGCTGCTACGCCCCCTATCCCTGGTCTTTGCTTCCAAAGGAATTCCACGTTTTTATATTCCCTCTTAAAATCTGTCGCTAGCGCCGTCCTCAAACTCATGTCTGCGGTGATAGCTACCGCACATGTTCTGTTTGTGAGTATGAAATCACTGTCTGTTAGTATTATGTTACTAGAATATTCATTTGGTAAATTAAAATATGACTCAACTACCCTGCCTATGTCAGGTTTCTTAGGTTCTTCACCTGTTTCTGCTTCTAAGTTTCCTGTTTCTCTTGCTATTCTCAATTTTTTTATTATCAAGTTTTCAGTGTGGGTAAGTCCTACCCCCACTCCCCGGACAAAAATATCCATCGGCGTCCCCGTCGATCGCATACCGGGTATTAAGTCAAGATTAGAAGCTGGAATGAGAAGTTGTCCTTCCTGGGCAGCCCAGGAAGGATCATCTCGTTCGGTCTTAATGTATTTCGCGCTTTCGCGATCTACGTCTTGAATCGTAACGCTGGTCTTTTCAGGGTCTGATGTCATTTCGTTCAGCCACTCTAAGACACGCAGGTTCGTCAGGTCTTGTTCATTTGACTGCTGTTGCTCATCGTCGAACTCCACCTCGGGTTTCGACCAGTCGTCAACCCACTCATCGTTGTGATCATCGACTATGTCAATGTCCTGTGACACTGTTATTTCCTCTAAACCCACTACTTCCTCCACTATTTTCTTTAGATCTATCCTATCCACTACAAAGTCGTCACCGTAAGGATTGTATTTCTTTCTTAGTCTCGTCCCGTCTTTCTGACGAGTCTGCATCGTGAACGGAAGATCTGGTTCCATGTTCTTGGGAACCTCTGTCTGTTCGGAATCCTGCCAATCTTCCTCTGCGTAGGGCAAGGTTTCATCGTCCGCTTCGATCTGTTCGTTTGGATCCAGGTCCAATGGTGTATCCGTACCTTCCTCTACGACTTCGTTTCCATCGTTCTTCTCCCTGGTGCCTTTTTCATTGACCTCACAAGCAGGATCCATCATTAGATAATCCCCTTCTTCCATGTCTGCAGGTATACACCAGTCTTCTGTCGATGGATTGTGTGGCTTGATGTTCTCGTAGTGGGCGGCTCGGCCAGTACTCAGTCTATAAAAGCGTCCCTCTTGGTGCACCTCTGTAATCATGAAGGGTCCCCTCCACTTCTTCAGAAGCTTTTTTGTCCCTTTCGGTGGCATAACGTTCTGAAATACCCATACGTAGTCTCCCACCGAGTAAGCCTTTGCACCAGCTGCTTTCTTGTCGAATCTTTTCCTCTGCCTTGCCTGTGCCTGCTGAGTGTTTCGTCTACACAAGTCGTTCAACTCCTGTTGGCGTCTGATCACGTCCCTCACGTAGACCTGTGGGGATGTTTTCTTTCCCTCATACTCTGGGTAGAAGAATGTCAAGGGTAAAGACTTCTCGTGTCCCGTCAGCATCATGTGTGGACTGACTCCAGTGGTGGAGTTTTGCGTGCTATTATAAGCTCCCATCACCTGTGGAAGGTATCTGTCCCAATCGGTCATGTACCTGGAACAATATACTCTCAGCATCGACACTAACGTCCTATTCTGTCTTTCCACTAAGCCATTCGTCTGAGGGTGGTATGTCGTGGAGTGAGCCTGAGCGACTTGTGACCGTCTCATAAGCTCTTTCGTAAGCTCGCCTACGAAAGCCGTTCCATTGTCCGATTGAAACGTCATTGGACATCCGTGTCTTGCTATCCACGTATTGATCAGGTGGTCGCATGTCTCTTCCGCCGAGGCAGTTATGCAGGGCACGGCCTCTGCATACTTCGTGAAGTGATCTATCATGACCAAGACTTGGTTGTAACCGCTGTCTGTCATGCATATCTTCTGGTGATCTATCTGCACCACCTCGTTGAATTCAGACGACTCAATTGATTGTAAAGGAAATCGCAACTTCCTAGGATCCTTGACCTGTTGGCATGACAGACATGCTGTCACCCATTTCTCGCATGCCTTTTTCATCCCAGGCCACTCAAAGCGCTTCAGGATCCTCTGATACACTTTGTCGATCCCTTGATGGCCCATCTGATCATGCGACCTGAATAATAGTTCTGTCTGATAGAGTTGCGGCAACACTATCGCGTTATATTTGTATAAGACCTTGTCTTCTTCTCTTCTCCTGCAAGCCACGATCCCGTCCTTGTTCAGATATAATCTCCCCTCCTTCTGCATGAAGTATTGTCTTAGGATCCTATAGCTGTCTTCTTCCAGGTCACCTTTGTCAGGTGCACCGTTTTCTATCCACCTTTTTAGGTTGCTTGTCATGCGATCATTTCTCTGCGCCCTTAGAAGGTCCGAGAGTCTGTATCTCGCCTTCAAGTACGTCTTCATGATTCTCATCTGACTGTTCAGCTCGTTGGGCTGATGTGTGTCTTCTTCCATCTTAACGCACCAAATCTTCGCCAACGGTTGTGTTTCTTGTTGAAACGGCTGAAGATCAGTCCTGACTACCTCTTTCTGCGGCAACAGGCTTATCGAACGTTTCGATACCGCTATCGTTTCTAAGTCATCCGCTGCGTTGTCAAAGACTCTTTCGCTTGGTATTAGGTAGCGATCACTGTCAGGATCCTGGTACACCTCTCTGTCCAGGTTTCTCGCCCGAATTTCCACTAGTAGCGTGTGTATCGCCAGTTCTGACAGTTCTGATCCCGAGGTCGAATCCCTGTCTGAATAGGTGTTCATTCTTGAGCTTTCTGACTTATCATCCGTCGAAGGTGTTGTGCCGGAGACTGCACGCTCCTCCAGATCATGTCCGTATTTCCTTCGCATCCATCTGAACTCCCCGGACAAAACTTTGTTCTCTAGGTCCTGTTTCTCATCAGGAATTTTCTCGTCTATCTCGGACTCCCCGGACAAATTCACTTGTCCCGGGTGTTGATCTTGAGATTGCTGGTTTTTCTCCTCATCCTTCTCCCCGGACAAATAGTCTTGCAGCAGATTTTGTTCTACCTCTTCACCCTCTTTTTCCCGGTCTACAAAGGTGACGGTTTTCTTTCGCTTGCTGCTCCCCTGTTCTTTCCGTCCGTAAGAAGTACTGGTTAAAATCTCTTGGGGTATTGAGGATACTAGTTGCTGAACTATTGTCCTACAATCCCTCTTGTTCTCTTCGTGCTGTTGTCTGGACGGCATGATCTTCACTTTCTTACTGACTGTTAGCGATGCCACTGCTGCTGTCCACTCGGGGTCATCTCTGGTCACTTCTCTTTCTAACAATCCACCCAGCATCCGCATTACTTGTGGTGTGACTTGCACCGTTTTATCCAATAATGAGAGGCTGTTTATATTCATGCGAGAGAGTTCTTGCTGGACCAGGTTCGAGCGCAGCAACAAATCTAAGGGGACTGGATCCTCCTTGGACAGGATCTTTATCTCAGCTGCTTTCTCTACAGGTAACTCAGGATGCCCTGGAATTGGATGTCCAGACTTATCCAACCATCTCGTTAAGGGAAGCGCTTCATAAGTTTCTTTGTCCAGAAACGAGAATCCCTCCTTTACTTCCGCCTGATTGGCCTGCTTCTGCTCCAATCTTTCATAGAACTCAGTTTTCTTGCTGAGACTGTCAGCATTCTGATGTTTATCACGCATCCTATGTTCGATTATCATATGGTAGCCATCCAATCTGACTATCCATCTACCAATATAACTCTGATCCATCGAGTAGGTCTTCAACCAGGATAACGCTCTGTTGTCCACGCGTAACTTGAAGGGAGCGCTCCCCAAGTATGCACGGTAATTTTCCACGAAGGTGACTACTGCAAACATTTCTGCTTTCGGTGCGCCATATTTCATCTCTGTGTCACTCAAGACCTTGCTGCCGTATGCAATGGGACGGAGGACTGTTCTTCCGTTCCATTCTTGCTCTTGATGCAATATTCCTGAGATGGCCACCACCGATGCGTCCGTGTCAAGAACATACATGCCCTTTTCTGTAGGCATGCCTAGCACTGGCGCTTCGCACAGTTCCCGCTTTATGTTCTCGAAAGCAACTTGTGCTTCATCGTTCCATTCGAACTTCTTCCCTTTGTTGCGCATCAGCTTCTGCATCGGATACACTTTGTCCGCATATCCCTTAATGAATTCTCGGTAGTAATTGGCAAACCCTAGGAAGCTCATGAGCTGTGTGTCCGTTCTCGGAGCTTTCCATGTCAACACTGCTTCCACTGCGTCCGGATCTGGCCTCACACCATGCCTGTCCACCATTCTTCCCAGGTACTTGATCGAATCCCTAAGGATTTCACATTTCGATGGTTTGCATTTCAAGCCTGCTCTTTTCATACATCCGAAGACCTCATCGAGCCGATCAATGTGATCCTCTAGGCTCGGTGTCGCTATGACTACGTCATCCACGTAGCACATCAAGAGGTTCCCGTACTTTTTGGTCACTCCTGTCAAAGCCTGAGCCATCAGCCTTTGAAAAGTTGCTGTCGCATTGCACAAGCCGAAGGGCATCCTCTTCCACTGGTACAATCCCAATTCGCACGCGAATCCTGTTTTCTCCCTGTCCTTCTTTCGCAGAGGAACCTGCCAGAAGGCAGAACCCAAGTCCAATGTGGTGAAGAACTTTGCATCACCAAGTTTGGATAGGCTCTCGTCTATTCGCGGTATCGGGTACGCATCTTTAATCGTTACCGCGTTCAAGTAACGAAAGTCGCAACAAAATCTAAGCTGCCCCCCTTTCTTTTTCGCCATTACTACTCCGCAAGCCCATGGTGATTTCGAGGGTTCTATCATGTCGTATTCAAGCAACATTTCTATTTCCGCTCGGCACGCTTCCGATTTATGTGGCGTCATTCGCCTTGCGCCTTCCCTATGGGGAACGGCGCCCTCTTCTAGTTCGATTTCGTGTTCGACGAAATTACAGCAACCGATGTCCGCCTTATGTTTTGAAAATACTTCGGCGTTCCGATCTAGGAGGTCCCGCAATTTTTCAAAATCTCCCTCACCTATTTTTCCTTTTAAATGTTCTATTTCTGGCAAAACCGGTTTGTCAGAATCTAGTTCATATGACGAGGGGCGTTCCGGAAAATTCGAGCAGCTTGATAAGCCGTCGTCCGTTTCGGATTTCATTGAAAACAATTTACGAATAGATTTTAATTCATCAATCCTCTTTAAAATTTTATCTTTATTTGCATGATAAGGACAGTCTTTCACACTATATTTCTTCAAGTTTTGTGTCTCTTCATAGTCGGTCCTCATCGGCAATGCGTAACCAAGCTTCTTTCCACGCTGGATTGAAACCGTGGTGTCCAGTGTGTTCAACAACACACTGACACACAGTCCGTTTCGCGTTACCGAGAAGCTCCGGCCTAAAATCACCGAACTCTGACTATTTGGATTCGGTACTAAGCAAACCTGTTTACTATCACTTAACGAATTTAAATTTCTCATTCTAAAAATCGCTACTACAGCTTGTCCTGGTTGTAACTTTACTTTTCTATCCAAAAAAACTGGTACCTTATTTTCATCTGTTATTATCCTATTAATGGGTCTCTTAACATACTTTCGGTCCGGGTTTCTAATCCGTATTAGACCGTTGTTTAAGTCAATCATCACGTCAAAGTTCCTGACAAAATCTCTGCCCAAGATGAATTGGTCGGCGTCGTCCAGATTCTCTACCACCAGGAAGCTCATCCAAAGGTTCCGTCCTCCCATGTGAAGGACCGTCACCGGTGTTCTTCCGGCTACGTAGATAGCTCCTCGATTTGCAGCGGCTAGTCGGAGATTCGTAGGAATCAGATCTTCCCGCGTGAAGCCCATTCTCTCCCAGGTTTTTATCGGCATCACGCTCACCACCGCGCCTGTGTCCAGAAGCCCTGTGACTCCGATTTTTGTTCCGTTGGTGTCAAGCAGGTGTGCTGTCACATCTGCTTCATATCCAATATGTACCGCGTCTTGTTCCATCATGGCGTCATGGCCTATCCTGCGGACTTTGAGTTCCTCTTCACCCAAATAGATCTGCCCCATTTGGTCATCATCTGTTGTTATGTAAGTCCTGGTGTAGATGCTGATTCCATCCACGTTCAGCATTATTTGATACGGCCCATAGACCTCCAAGTAGCGTCCATGAAGTTTCTTCATGCGAGGGCCACCCGTCGTTAGTAGTGCTCGCACAGCTCTCGACTCAGTGCGTGGCTCCACCTGCCTCAGATAATCTGCATATGTGTCCAAATGCATTAAAGTGAACTCTGATGGTTCACTCAAATTTCTTATTACCTGGTGTCCAGCCACTGAGATTATCGACTGTATCTTCTTTCCTTGCGGCGCCATGCCGAACCTCTTGCCGGAGATCACTTTAAGTTTCATATCTAAACTGCTTGGTGTTTTCGTCTCCTCGAACTCCGTTGCTTCGAAGGTATTCAGTTGCTCCTGAAGCTTTTCATTTTCCAGTTCAAGTTTCACCCTTTGTTCGATCTCTTTCGTCACCAGTTCCTGTTGTACTCTATTTAGAGCATCCTTTGCGGCTGCCTTGTAATCGATCTTGAAGTCATCGGCCGCAGTTGCTGGTTCCGGTTCACATGCTTCTCCTGTTACCGCTTGCATTTTCTTTGCCGCCAGCTCTTGAGGTTTGTCCTTCCTGCGTGCCTCTGCTTCGTTTAAAAGTCGAGCCTTGCTCGCTTTCACTCCTGATAAAGCTTCTTCATGCCTTGGATGCTTGATGTCTGCCACTGCATCCCAGAATTGTGGACAGTCTGATTTAAAATGACCTTCCAAGTTGCAAAAGAAACACCTCGGGCCGAATTTCGCAATTACTCCTCTCATGAAATCCTCATGTTCCAACTCTGACGCATCTTCGTCCTCGAGGCTAAAGCCTATTGCTTTCATGCCTTGTTTATAAGCTGGGCATGCTGACACATGATGGTCTGTTGAACTACAATTAGCACAAGAGCGTCTCTTGTCCATATCGTCCCTCGGTTTGTACCAATTGTTCCCTTGGTTCGCTGGTCCGTTGTTAAAATTGCCATAATTGTTCTTGTAATATCCAGATCTCGAAGGAGGTTTCAGCAATAGATACTCTTTCGATTTGAGTCTCAACTCCTCTGGTGTTGGCGCATTAGTTGATAGTGTTGTGTAATGCGTTGCTAGCATCGTACGAAGTTCATCGTTTTTCACACCATCGATGAATTTTGAGGCTACGGCCAGGTTCATCCTTCGATTTGACTCATCCGGTTGGCTGCGTCTTCTCAGCATTTCCAAATCATCGAGAAACTTGTCTATAGTTTCATCTTCCCGCTGCCTCCGTTTCTCGAAGCGCATCATCGCCTGGTGCCCCTGCACCCCTGATCCGAAACGGTTCAATAAGATTTCGAAGATTTTTTCAGCAGTGTCACGTTGATACTGTTTCTTGGCCATGACACAGTTCAGGGCTGTCCCTTCTAAGTTGCTGGTGAGCGCGCTGCATTCCTGTCTCTCAGACAAGTCTTCTTCCTCGAAATGCAGCTTCATTACCTCTATCCAGGTATCAATACAGCCATCAGATTCGTCTTTGTAGCATCTTGGTTTCTTAAAGACTCTTCTGGACTTTTCACTGCGTTCATTGGTTCTAGATAACCTCGTCAGGAATGTCTCCAAAGACCTGTTCAGGGGTTCAAATGCTGTGGCCATTGCCGTAGCATCCCTTGAGTGTCCCGCCTGAGTGTCCTCACACCTTGTCGAAGGCTCTGTGTGCGGTACATCCCTACAATCCGAATCACCATGAGCGTTTCCCGCTTGGCCCATGTGACTCCTCCTCGGGCTTGTATGCCCCATGTTGCCAGAATCGCTTCTCCCGGTCGCATGTGTGCTTTGCGTTGGTCGTTCGTTCGAGGTTTGTCTGTTCCCCGTTGAACTTGCTCTACTGTTCGGGCCCCATGCTGTATTACCCCTTGTGGCATAGCCTGATGAGCTGCCCCTGCCTCTAGTGGATCCATTTGTCTTCCTCCTTTGATGTTCATTGAAGTTCACCCTCGGTTCCCTGCTGGGACCTCCCGAGTTCGGCTCTCCTTCTTTTGGTCCACTCTTGCTGCTTAGTAGCCCGTCCAACCTATCCATGATAGCCTGCGTTCGCCTCTCCATCATCGCGTCTATCTTTGTGTCAAGAGACCCAAGAGACTGCTCTTGCTGAATTCTTAACTTCTCCATGTCGGCTCTTAAGCGTAACTCCCTCTGTTCCGCCTCTCTTGTCATTCGCGACAAGTTCCTCGTCATGTGTTCGTCTGTTCTTTCTTTCAAGCGTTTTTCGCTTCTGTCAACTTCTTGTCTGTTGCGGTTTATTTCTTCCCGCAGACTTTCTCTTTCAATGTGAACTGCTCTTTCCAGTTCACTCATCCTTATCGACATCTGCTCATTTTGTTCTCCTAAACTGCCCACTATGTTGTTTAAGGCTTCCTCTAGTGCCGCCCCGTTATCCATGAGTGGCGTCACATGTGGTGGTGTAACTCTGTCGGTCCCAGGTAGCTTCGTGCTGGTAGAGATCCGGGCCTTGACTCTCTGTCTTGACGTTTTATCATTATCTATTTCAGGATCCGCTAACGCGTTGCCTAGCCCTCCGGTTCTACTCTCTCCAGTTTGTGGCTCTGAACTTGTCCTAATCGCGAAGTCTTTTGACTGGCCTGGTGTGTTTGCCTCTTTGCTTATCGTTGTCACTACACCAAATTTATCCATGGTTCCAGTCTCTCTTCCGACGTATGCCTCGTTCTCCTGGATCGAACTATTGAGGCTGACTTGAGATCCAAAGTCCCCTTGCTCCTCTTCATCCTCTTCCTCCTGGGACTCCCCATCGTTTCCTGCTCCTCCTCCCATGCTGAATGGAAAGATGTTTCCGAAGGTGTTCTTCATTCTTTCTGAGAACGATGATGAGGTTGTTTGTTTTCCAGTTCCGCTTGCCATCATAGTGTTGTCTGTCGGAGATCTTCTAGTCGCCGTTACTTCAGTTGAGATGTCGGACAGTTCCGACATCTCCTCGCGATCCAATGTCCCGGTGGAAGTGGCGAAATCATGGCCTTGTTCTACCGGAGTAGACTCACTCGCCAGCCTTCTGCCTCTCCCTTCCAGTCCATTTACTCCCTGGTTGTCGTTCATGGTATGGTCCGTATTGACCTCCACTTCTAACAGTTCTCTTCGCTCTTCTGAGGTCTTTTGACTTCTCGTTTCAACCATTCTGTCTGAAACCGTCCCCTCTTTATCGGACCGGGTTCGCTTGATCCAATCCACAAAAGGATCGGTCATCGTTTTTCTTTGCTTTTCAGGTATGAATTTCCTAGAGCTATTACCTCGTTTTGGTATCCTTGACTTGTCTAAACTCATTCTTTATTTGTCACTTTCCTATGCCTACTCTTGACTCAATTGCTAGAGACCTTATAGTTTTATTAACAATAATAATGACACAACACAATAAATTTCACCAGATTCTATTAAATAGTGACCACGAATCTCTGTATGTTGTCAGAGTACAGTTTGTATAAAATTTATTCACAATAGCCGATTATCGGTCCAAAGATCTGGAAACTAGCACAATATGATGTTATCAGTCAATTTAAAAGATAGTGTACTCACTACCCAATCAAGCACAGTTTAGGTTGATTTAAAATCAAAAAACAAAAAAATATATATTGACACAATATGAATGTATATATAAAAAAAACGTATGTGTCTTGTACTCTTAGTCAGTCGCAGTACAATAGTCGAACCTGTCTTTTAAAGAAAAAGCTTTCCCTGCTTGGTGCTGCACCAAACAGACAAAACTTTGAAGGCAGTGATTTTCTCAAGTGGGCGTCTATTGCACCCACCGAGTATTGTGTTACCTATCTGCCTTCGGACTGCCCGAGCTAGACCTACTAAAATCCTCAGGGCAGTCACTTTTCCCAAAAACGTATTATGTTTCAATCCACACCAATGAGTCACGCTCTTTTTAATTTAAACTTAGTGTCGCGAATATCCGAGTTCGGACCTGTTTTGTATTAGTCTGGTTCTTTTTGAGAGGCAAGTTACCAGTGCAGTCACTGATACCTAGCCTGTGTATTACTAACCTAATACCTCTCGCTTTTTAGTCTTTCTTTCGTTTACCTAAGTCCTTAATAAAATAATACCCCTCCGGATTGGCACAAATAGGACCCTTCCGGAATGTCAGAATATGGACCCCTCCGGGTTTGGACCCCTCCGAGTTAGTTAATAGCAGACCCCTCCGGATTTGGACCCCTCCGGTTTTGTGGAAAGTAGACCCCTCCGGATTCGGACCCTTCTGATTTTGTGGAAAGTAGACCCCTCCGGATTCGGAGCCCTTAGCTCTGTCAAAGTAGCTTTTCGTAGTTTTCTTAATTTCAGCTTATACCCCTCCGGATACGTTCTGCGTTGCTCTTATGCTGTTTGAATTAACTGGGAAGGGTATAGGATCCTTTCCTAGACCCCTCCGGATTGAAGTTAAGGCACTTATTTGACAATTCACACTAACGGTGAAGGGTCTTAACACTTGCCTAATTTCGACTCTATTATGGTTGTCTTGTGCCTTCAGCCCTCCCTTTTTGTCTAGAACTGTCCTAAGTTACTTAGTTCAATCGCTATCAACTTCTGGTAGGGGTATGAGGGTTTTTCAGAAAAATTTATAAAACGTGAAGGGTGTACCCCTCCGGATTTGTGTAATTTGCTAAAAACAATCTCAAAAAATTTTCTCGTTCGCTTTTCCGAAAAATTTCTGATCCTATTAGTAAGCTCAGCTAATTTCTGATCTATTGGTACCAAGATCAACTCGATATGATCAGTAGTTCCAAAGTTATTAACCAAAACGTCTTTTTTCCGAACTCAAAAAATTTTCTCTCTTATAGGTTCCGCCTAACTTTTTCCGCAAATCTGGTCCTTTCGACCTAAAAATTATTGATCCGAGCTCAGAAGGCCTATACTCTTCTAGTTCAATGCAAAAGACCCGATCTAAAACGCTATTGTAGAAAAAATTTGCGAAAAACTATGCTACCTGGACCCCTCCGGATTGATGAATCCACCAAATCAAACACGTTATGTTCGATTTCTCTGCAACCCGGAAGGCTTTCGGGTAGCGGATTTTAAGACTTGTAGATTCACTAGTGGACGTTGTCCGAACAACAATTTTTACTGTCCTACCTCAAAAATTTCAAAAAATTTTCTAAATTTTTAGTGTTTCTTACTATCAAAAATTGGGAAAATTTGGTTTTTGGTACCAAACTAGTTCCAACCACTTCCGAACTAAAGTTAACCGGTTCTACTTGTTACAGTAGTGCAGTTACGATGTAACACACTAACTTAGCGCTTTTTTCCGTTTCAAAAAATATCGATATCTCAAAAATCGCGACTTGTGGGGGGATCAAAATATCGCAATTTTGACCCTAAAAACCGGTCAGTTCTCGTTGTTTTTGTCTGAAAATCGATATAAGACTATTAATATAGGCTATATAAGTAATAATATTAGGAATACTATACCCCTCCGGGTTTGTTTAATCTCCGAATTAAGGTGCTTAACTCGGATATTCGCAGTTCGGTGAAGGGTCACTACAGTGCAGCACTGTCGAGCCCCCCACAGATTACTATCTTACTTTTTGTACCAAAAGGGATACAAAACTTGTTAACGATACCCAACAGTCGATTGTAGTTGTCGTTGAGCCTCTTCCTGTTGTTCCCTGTACTGCTTGCCGGATCGGTCTTCACCCCGGACCCTTCCGAATTGAGCGCAAATCAGCTGACCCTTCCGGATTGGGCGCAATTTATCATTAACGTGCTTAAATGCTCAAATAACCCTACAGTACAAGCCCCACAAACGGGCTACAAAAATGATCTTAACGATCCTGACTGATATAAATGCCTGTAACAACAATATATCTATCAACAACAAACGGGGGGGTTGAATCACATCTTGTCTGGGGGGATGATTTCTACTGATTTTTTACTTTTTTACTGTTTTTGGTTTTTTCGGTTATTTTTTATGTTTTTTGTTTTTCTTGGATACTATACTATTTTTTGTTTGGTTTTGCTTATATCTTTAAGTGTTTTTGGTCACAAACCACTCAGGGGATGAGGGGTTCGCGATTCCCCCCACCCTTCCTGGTTCGTGAATTTTCGGTCTTAACTAGGTTAAAAAACTATTCACGGCAATCCGGAAGGCTTCCGCGTTCCGAACTACCCTTCCGCCCCGGCGGTTTAGGCCTAATAAGGGCGTTAATGTGAGCATCCGCTCGGCGCGGAATGCTCGTTAACGGTTCTGCCGGTCATGATGTTAAAAAAGAATAACACCCAGGAGCGCCATAAAAACATACATGTAACATTCGCCCGGAAGATACATATCGACGGATAACAAAACTAAGTCTTAAGACGACTGGCTAGCGTCTAAACAGAGCTTTGCATGTTTTTCACCGTCTCTACCAAGCCAGTACTTTTCGGTGGTCTTTCTTACATCAGGCTGACAAAAACGTTACTGTTCTCCGGCTTCGACCAGAACGCTCAAATTAACTAGATTACATGCAAAAATAGTGAGCTCATGGCTGGGTCTCAGTATCCCCAGACCACGAGGTCACTCCTAAAAACAGGGCTACTACTTATTATATTACTATTGTTTTTGTTCAGTAGATAAAAATCATCATCTCCATCGAAGATGGATCAACCCTTTCCCCCCTACTTCTAGCTCCTCATTCTTGTCAAAACGAATTAAGATCTTAATTAAATTCAAGTCAGGACATGACGGATGCTAAAATTCAATATAAGTTCATAAAAGTCCACGTCCCGAGACCCTTCCGGATTCTTGAATCCGGTGAATCAAGCTTCTTAATATCCAGTTCACAATAACTCGGAAGGCTGGGTTTTACCCTTCACCGTTGCTCGCAACGGCCTTGCAACTATTGTAACAGCACAATAGTTGCAACTCGGAACGTCCTCTGCTGTTCGATAGTTCGTTGTTGTTTTTTTAGTCTCGATTTCGTACTGTTCGTAATCGCAGATAAAGTTGTTCTGTTTTTTCTTGCTCCTTTTGCTAAAAATGGCCGTTTCTGACGTTTCTCAGAAATATGACGTCATAATTCGAATTTTTAAAAATTAGAATTCCAGAATCTTCTAGCCTTCACCGTTTGGCTAATCGTTCAAACAACGTCCCTATCCGCTCCAAATCGCCAATTCGGAAGGCTTGCTGTTAAAATACCGAATTCTGCAGAGACTGCATTTTGGCCATTCTGGTCGAATGTCACAAGTTTGAGTTGGTAAGACGGTAGTTTTTGAGATAAAAAAAATTTTTGGTGCCCAATTTTGCGGATACAGCAGTGTTGAAGATTCCAATCTTTTTCTCGATCAAAAACTAATCAATTGGTAACACCAGCGCGACGTTTAAAAAAATTGTTGAAATGAAGATTGATTACAGAGGTAAGTTATTATTTTACAGCATCTTATTTAATTTACTACATAATCTTTTACAAATTTAGAGGTTTAGTATGTTTTCCACCACATTCAACTTCCCGTTTAGGGTATAACAGCTCAGTCTTTTTTTAAATTTGTTCATAAGTTGCAACTGCATGGTTAATCGTTGAAAATCTTATATTAGTTGACTTAAAATTCACTGCCTTATCCAGTAATTGTCAATAATTTGCCATCGAGCCATCTCCAGAGTCATTTAATGCGCGTTTGTTCAGTCCTTTACTGCTAAACTTATACTTTTTACTTTTTGTTATCGTAACAGCAATAAGTTTGACTACACAAGTGCATGTGAACAAAATCTTTCAGTGCATGTGAACTCTTCCTTCATCAACCCTGGTTCTCGTTGTCACGTTTTTATGTTTTCAGCAGCATACGCGGAGGAAAAAGTTGTTTTTCGTTTCTGCTCTAAACTCGTCATGACGGTCCTTTTTTCGCTTTTCAATCCATTCTGCTCGCTTGCTGGGAAGGAAACAATCAAATGAATTTTTTTATCACGAAGCGAAATAAAGAGAATCAGTGTTTATTCCGAGTTTCTTGAATTTTTTGATGTCGCAAAAATTAACAAAAAAGTTATCATACAGTTTCAACTTTCTCATTTTGGCATACTGTAGTATAAAAACCCTACTATAATTGATTCGCATTGTTCTATAGTCATTCCTTTCTGCTCGCTCGCTGGAAAGGATACAATCATATAGATTTGTTTCTCCCAAAGCAAAATAGTGATAATCAGTGTCCACTTCGACTAAGCTCTACTTTATACAAAAGTTTAGCAACAGTTTGAGTCTCTTGAAGAATTGTTTATTGATAGTTTTATGGTTTTTTTTTGTTTTCAAGATATTTTTTCACTGTACATTTTGATCTGTCTAGTATTTGATAGCCATAGGAACTATTTCGTAGCAGTTTCATTAACTTGGCTACCACACCAGATAATGGATTCTCATCCACGGCTCGATTGAGAAATTTTTGTAACTGTCAGCCAAGATTCAAGTAGAAGTTGAAAAGTGGTGTTATAATTGTTCCATGGTTGTAATAACCAACACTGAAGCAAACATTTTGTTCTAAGATCCTGTAATGTAGTAAATCTCAGCTTTGCATTGATCTCTGGTCGCTTGAAAAAAATATGACCTGACCAAGCTTTCAAATGTACGAACTCGATTATGCCTTGTCTTGAATTTTTTTTATTTCTTCATTGTAGTCCCATCTCGTATACAAACCTGTGGACATATCCTGACACATAGAATCAAGATAGAGTTGACTAGCATCAATCCCAACGACTGATTTACACAGATTAATTAATTTTCGAAAAAATGTCTCGTTTGCTACTGTTTTCCTTGTGAAAACAATTGAGGGTCCATCGGTCAAATTTTCATGTAATTTTCAAGCAAGTGACTAGAACTCGAGAAGAATGGTTACAACTTGTCTTTGTATTGAATTGTCTTCACAGATTTTTGCAAGATTCGGTAGTTTACATCCGAGCTTTAACATGTCTTTTCTTTTGATATGATAAAATTCAATCTTTTTCTGAATAATTTTAAGGGTATGAACAACATCTTTGTGAGTATACCACTGTAGAAAATTGCAAAATTATGACATATTTTCCTACTCCCAGATAGATTTTAGATAATTGTAGATTTCTAGGCCTGTAGAAGGTTTGTTTTTGGGAAGCGAGTTTTGTTGGAAGCTTCTGATAGTCATTAAACTCTTTATCGAGAGTGTTACTGTTTTTAAACTTACTGTAAAAGTCATCATACGACGGTAGCTATTGTTCATCAAGTTTGTTGGAAGTATCAAACCACTCGTATGGAAAGTATCTATTAATCTCACCGGGCTTGATAGGTTTTAGAAGGGACTCTCAAGTAGTAGCTCATTCAAAAAACTTCATAACGTCCAGAAGCTGAATGTCTTCAAATTTGAAGGAAACAAAGTCGTTGGCTTTCTTGATGACTGAAGGTTCGGTTTTCTTTTCGTTGAAGAGGAAGGGATTGAGGTATGACTCAGAGAGGTTCATATCATACCGGACACTGTTGAATCCAAATACTGGTAGAGCATTGGTGTATCTCTCTAGATGTTGCATCAAATCAATCAATTCATTTTCTCGAATTCTGAGAAAATGAGTGGATGCGTCTGTTTCTTCATCATCCTCAAAACATTCATCTTCGTACTCTCTTGTTTCCTTTTTTATTGAAACTGACCCGTTTGTTGAGGACGCTAAAAACCATGTGCAACCGCTTTTTGATGTGGTTGTTAATTTCCTGAAGCTTTAATCGGAATTTGGTTTTATTTTTTTCCGCCAACATTTTCAGGTTTGCAACAAAGTCATTAACGAGGGATTGCGAAACTTTATCACACAAAATATGGATTTGTCAGGTAATTGGAGGAAATGGACACTGGGTTCATGCTTCCCGAACCACTTTGATTTGATCTTTGCAACAAATAATGGTTGAAGTGATGAGACCTTTTGAAAATGTATCGAAAATTGGACATCGAAAGCATTTGACAAGATGTCGATATTATGAACGAAAAAAATTTAGTTGTTATATCGTAGAAGCTCTAATGTATTATCGTTTTTACTGATATTTCTCCGAGCTAATTCTAATACGAAGTCTACCATATTTTTATCGTAGATCTTCATCTTCAACTATTGGCAGAGTATCCATCGAGTTTCCACAAAACTGTTTTGAATCACATCCTGATTTTCAAGAGAATTATGAAATATCTTCAGAAAGACAAGATAATCCAAGCAAATGAACTTCAAAGAATCGAAACAAATACAAATTGTTATTGTAGGGTCGTTTTGTGTTTTGATCCGAAACCAAAGAATTAACATAGTAATTCCTCAGAAGAGGTTCAGGAATTGCTGAATCTGGACATATCATGGGTACGTGTTTGAGTAAGGCGGCAAAATTGTTAAGACTAGTAACCAACTTGAATCACCATTTTGTTTTTTGTCTCTTTTGTGTGCAAACATTAAGGATATCTTGTTTATTGAACTGGTTCTAAATACTCGTCGAGTGTGCTTTAAAACAGAGCAGCATAGATTTATCCAAAATTGTGTCATTTTCAAGAGTTTAGAAATAACGATATTCAACAAATTCTATATTATAAAACACAAATCCCCAGGCAACGTTGATTTTGCTGCAAAATCAAGTTTTTCAAAGACTTGATCCAGTTTATAAAATCTAGATAAGAATCTAGTTTGGAGAGCTGAAAAGTGAAATGCTTGTGGCGTCCATTTTTTTTCTCGGTATCTCTCAAGAAGCGTTGACAGGCCTTCAACCCATCTCGTAGATGATCACTATTCTCATCGTTTTTTAAGACCTTATTCAAATCAGCAACCGAATCACTCGTTTTCCTCGCTCTCAAGCCGTGATCTTTTATGCGCTGTTGTTAAAGTGATTGATAGCTTGGGAATTCTATCTCACACCATGCACACTTTGTTGACTTTGGGGTTGACTTACGTGCATCTTATTCGTATGGAAATTCATTTCTTGCTGGTTTCAAGTTCAATAATATATTTCTGGACAAAAAATAAATCCTCGCACACAACTTTTTTTCGATATCTGGCAGCAAACATTCATCTTATCTCAGTCCTCGCAGTTCATTTTCTCATTCTTGTTGAGGGAAGACATCTGAAAAAAGTGGGAGATTTGTCATGCACTAAAAAATGACATCCCAATCCAAGTGTGGTACATGGTGGAGGTGATGCGAAGAGATTTCAACGCACATCAAATGGTTCAACTAACCGTCACAAAGAAACAAATTCAAAGCAGGCAAATGATGACGAAAGTGGGAGTGAGCTACCCCGAGATACTTGACTCTAAATATGCGGCTCAACCAGCCAACGACTTCCTCTTTTCTTAGGCGGAGGAGGTGGTATCAGACGAAGATGAGGGGTTCACGCAAAGCAATGTCTCAAAACACCCCACCAAAACAACCACCAGCGATGGAACTTCGATCAGCTCTGCGTTCTATAGAGAACCTCCAGAACTTATCTGCTACTCGACAGCTCTTTGATTTATGATTTTTGTAGAAAAAAATGTTGCTTGTCATTTATTTCATCTTTTGTTTTTATTATCTTTTTCAAATTTCTTTTAACTGTGAGAATTTTTTCCAAAAACGCTGAACCAGCAGTATGAATGGAAGCCGGTTTCTGATTCGAAAATGAATGGCCTTTGAGTTTTTTGTGCAATAGTGTTTCTTGCAATACTTGGCATTCTTTTCGCTCCTTTCCATTGCAAGTTGTCATGTACAGCGCCATTAGGATGGTTAAAATTTTCACCAATAACATAAGGATTTGTACAGAGTGTAAAGGCAACCAATAATTTGAAATGTGAAACAAAATTTACCCAATCGTTGCAAAATTTGACGAAAGATGAATCAATCAGAATTTTGTAGAATTTAAAATTTTCTAAAGAACAATAGGTAAGAGATGTGGGTAGAGACACACTAATCTTGCGTTACTCTATATTTTCGTAAGAATTCGTAAAAATTACTGGAGACGGAAATAAACATCAATTTTTTACAGTAATCTGAAAAAAAAATCGGAGAAGAGCTTGACCTATAGCAGCAGCCATCTGGAAGAAAGGTTTTTGCTTAGACTTACAGATTTTTATAGGAGCAGTAACACTTACACGTTTTCCATTTATGGAAACTTTTTACAAACATTCCATATTTTAGTTTGACTCATACTGTTTAATTCCTTTTTCATTTAATATCATAATCAGTTCTCTCATTTCTTCTGATCTGGTCAATTTTCTTTTCTATTCAAAATGTACTAGAGAAAGGCCGCTAGTCCCAATTAAAATGAAAATTCCAAAAATCAAACAAAAACTGGGAGATTTGCTTGGTCCCAAAACTCATACAGGGGGAAAATTACTCTGATCCCTGTTTCCAACTATTCAAGAAAATTGAGTCTTTCTTGGTGAAAAAGAAGGAGTAGAGATCTCTGTAATTAAAAGTACTGTTAATCACAATGCTAAAAGTTTTCGACTCGTTTCTATATAGAACCCACTTTTGATAAAGAATCAACTATGGATCACGAGTTTGCCAACTGCAACAAAGTGTATGACGTAGCGACTTACAATAAAAGACAATTTTGTGTCATGATCAAGAAGTACAATGTTAACAAATCTCCCATCATTCAGATTCGACTCTTCACTGCAAAAGAGAATGAAGCAAAGAAACAAGTTGCATATGTCAACTATACTTTGAACAAATTCAAAGAACTGTACCAAATTTCGGGAGAATTTATATTTGCTGAGAACTGTAATTTACAATAAAATGTTTTTTTTAATGTTTTTTGTCTTAAAATTTGAGTGCTTATTCTCCAAAATCATTTATTGGGTTTTCAAAAAATTTAACCCTAAATCTTCACAATAACTTTTTCATTTTGTTTTACAAGAAAAATCCAAAAAAAATCCATAACTGTTATAGAATCACAAAATTTACCAAACTTGCAAATTTGGACTTAGACTCACAAACATCCCATTTGAGTGGACTCTGCATAAGAGTTGAAGAAAAGTCTTCATAGAATACTGATCCGATAAAACAAAAACAAATATTATAGAGCAGTGGAATAGCGTAGAAAAGGAAATAATTAATATTTACAACTACAAAGGGAAGAATATGATAAATTGCTCGATACACTTTCCTTATTACCAGGTTATGAAAAAAAATCTAAAAAACTTATACTATTCTCTATGAATGTACTGTAGAAATTGAACGTATACCAATTGACGAATTTGAAAGAATTTTCTAGAATTTTTGAGTTTATAAAGAAAGAGTTTTCGTCAAATACAAAAAGAAAAAAATTATAACTTTGTACCTGTATTTGTGTGGATCCGGTAATAAATTTGAAAAAAATGGACCAAAATTTTCCTTTTGGAGGTTTAATTGGATTGTTAATTTCCTGTATGGAATTTTTTTGCAAACTCAAAATCTCTAGACTTCATGCAATTCTTCATGACTCTGCTGGATCTGTGAATTCTAATACAAAAAAGGAGCTGGAATTTAATATGTTGCCTCTAGTCTTCTCAGTTCATGTATTCTTGGTCACGTGACTAGATTACCATTCTGTTTATATGTTAATATTTTTGTTTCATCAGTATATCCTGAGAAAACAGTTAACATAATGAGTCTGGTTGTTTGGTATTTTGACTGTTTTGAAAACGAAATAGTAAAAGAATTAGGAGTTTGTAAGGATTGACAAACTGTACAAATTTTCTTTTTCCTCCCAAAAAAATTAAAGCAAGATACCAATCTTCTGGGAATGAGTTGGAGCAGCGGTTGCAAAAAATATACTGAACTTGAAAATATTGAAAAATCTGGTAATCTCTGAAACGGAGTTTTTGCAAAATAAAATTAAAAAAAAAGTAAAAGTCTGTCAGAAATTCTGGAGACAATAGTTACAAATTTGGATGACTAGAGTTTGATTTTTAAAGATGAAGAATACGAGTGGAGTTGCGGCAACTTTCAAGTACTTCATGCAAAAACTTTTCACTGTGCAGAAAGAACAGCATTCGCATACGCACATGGACTCGATGTTTTATAACAAAATATAAATCACTTTGATTGGTTGGAAATTGTTACTTTTCAACCAGCATTTAACAAAACGTTTTATATTCCTCAACATTATCAACCTCTCCATAGTAAAATGCAGAAAAAAAACCCTAATTTACCCAAGGAGTAGATTTTGACGTGAGTGAAAAACGTCCCAATAACGGAACTAAGTGTCTACATAAATTTGATAATTCTTGTGAAAACCATTCATTTGTGAAAATTGTCACTGCTGGAAAATTAGGAATCTGAACTCAATATACATCAATTACAATTTCTTTCATTAAAGCAAGTTGGGAAGAGATGAAGAGTTAAAAAGCATGCACGTAGTCTTGTTAAAGTTACCGAGACATGTTTTTAAAATCAATACATTAAGTCAAAAACTAGGGCTATGATCTCAATTGAAAGAATGTTATCAAGATGCAACAGCAGTTCCTTATGGTCATTTATTAAATGATTCAACCCAAAACAGTTGATTCCTTTAGATATTGCTTTTATAGTGGTTCTGTTCTAACAAAATTTTATTTACCAGCCGGAGGAGAGACAAAATTTCTGGACGATGAAAACACAATATGTCTCTTATCTCCCAAAGTTTCAAACACTTTCCCCAAGGATTCGAAAACAATCCATTCTCAATTGTCCAAAAGATTTCATACAGTTTCTGAGCGAGTGTTTGGTAAACCTTTCAAAAATACAGCTTCAAAACCTTAGGAAAGAAGATGTATTAAATAATAGAAAAAAAATTCAGTATTAACGCAAAAAAGAATTCCTCTACGTATCAAAAGCAGCCCAGTGCTGAAAAGAAAGATGAACATGGCACCGAACGTCAAGCGCAAAATTCACAATTTGTCTAATAAAAAACTGAAAGTGCGGATTTTTATTAAAATGGGGCTATGAGGCGACTGACAGCTTCTGAAAAAAACAGACATCAGACCAGCAAAGATTCGGAGTCATCAGGTTGAGCAGGCTTGCCAGTCAATCGTACACCAGTAAGTGATTTGAAAATCGAAAGAAGTTTGGACATGAAAGTTGAAAGAATATCAGGATGAGATCTTTCTACAGAATCAGAGAAGCAATATCATTCAGAAAACTAGAATGGAATGGAGAGTGTAGTTCGTTGAAACCAAACCAGGCTCTGAGTCGGATAGGTTTTTGATCCAGGGATGAAACATATCCGGATGTCGGATTAAGGAAGGGATACTTACTCAAAAAAGCCCGGTGAGTCAGTAAAAGAACGCTCTTAGAATGAGATTTTGCCCGGGAACTCAAAAACCAAAAGGCTGAAACCTTGAGAAATACGTCTGAGACTACTTCTAACTCCAATATATCCAAAGTAGCAAAACTTCGTCATTAGTGTAAGCAGAGTGGATTAGATAGGGAATTATAGGAAAACCTTGATCGAGACAGATATACCACATATGAGGTGGGTACTGTGAAGTATCAAGCTGCAGATAAGATCTTTATATCGAAGTATCTGACTAGGCTGCTCCCACATGCTACTGTCGTCCGCACAATTCTGAAACTATCAGAACAAGAGATAACACAACTGATGAAAATGGGGTGTGTCAAAACTATGGACGATGCATAGGCTCCTGAGAAAATCAATGGACTGCTGCATGCAATGAAAACTTAATTAACGCGACATATCGACTATCAGATCCAATATGGGCTCATTGAATAGATACAAAAAGGAGCAATTTCAAAAAAAATGGAATCATATTGGAGCACCCAACAAAATTAGAAAACAAAATTTATATGATAAGCAAACATTTTTATGTGAAGAAAAGAGTAGTTAAACTTTGAAAAGTTGGAGTTGTGGCCAGCAAACGGAAAATGAAAGAGAAAAACCTATTCAAATATAGTATGCATACTATTGCCACAGTTGGAATACGTTGCCACAATTATACCAAACAGATTGCTATTTGGCTCATAAAAAAAAAACATTTCCGACAAAAATCTAGAAAACGAAGGAAAAAGACAGCTCCGCAATTCTTCGTCCGCGACGTCATAAAGATGCAAGGATGACTAAATGATATGTGCAGAAGGAACACGCAGCCGGCACGAGTGATACAATAGCGTTTCGGCAGAAGAACACTCTTGGGTCTGACTGGAAAAAACTCCCCGAAAGGAACCATAAATTCGCTAAAATTTGGCGTGGCTTATTCAAAATCAACTTTGTAAACAAAACTGGCTGCTTTGATTGGTTGAGCAATGTAAGTGCTAATCTGATGACAATAGTAAGCCACGCATTGCTTCGTCGGATGAATGACGCATTCCAGCAGACATGCATCGAAATGATTACATGATCCTTGTAATGAAAGTATATAAAATCACGATGATGGATTTGTCGTTGAAAAAAGGTGCTAAATGATGTACTGGAAACAGTTGATCGCCTCAATGAGATAAATATTGCATACGAATTTGCATTGGCCGATGACAAGAAGACCGCTGGAGTTTGAACGAGAAACTGAAAAAAGAAACGATCAATATTTAACGCACTCAAGGGTACTTCAATGGCTCTGTGGCCTCCTACTGAACCCCCAAAGGAAACTTTTCTGCTCATCCAAAATATCACCCAAACTAACAATAAAAACATCAGCCATGATATCAGTGCATCCAACGGGTCGCTCTAGATGGACCTCTATGCATAGCTGATTCCAATCGCGATCTGCTTCGTCATAGGCAATCGACAGGGACGACAAAGAATTTTTGGTCCGAGAATTGACGCTAAGGCTCACCCATCTCAAAAAATTGACTATGAAACGGTTAAAATTGGCGACGGAAACAGAATAAATAAAGACAAAGGGAGACAACCTTAAGCATTTTGACGTCCTGTATCCATACTCGAACAAAATAATTGTCAGTGACATTGACCTTTCACGAAGGAAACGCACATACGCCTTCGTTACAACCGCGGATGTGAGCTTTAAGGAGGGGAGATAGCAGTAATATAAGTCGGGTAGATTCAGCAGGAGGGGGCAGGGGTTGGGGGGTATAAATTCCCATGTATTAAGATAGCATATAGACTACCCGGTCTCGAACCTGTGTATTAACATAGGAAATAGATTTTCCAATAAATTAAGGCAGGTTAAAGGTTTCAGAGTTTGAGTTGGTAGGATGGTAGTTTTTGAGATAAAAAAATTTTTGGTGCCCAATTTTGCGGATACAGCAGTGTTGAAGATTCTAATCTTTTTCTCGATCAAAAACTAATCAATTGGTAACACCAGCGCGACTTTTAAAAAAAATTGTTTAAATGAAGATTGATTACAGAGGTAAGTTAATATTTTACAGCATCTTATTTAATTTACTACATAATCTTTTACAAATTTAGAGGTTTAGTATGTTTTCCACCACATTCAACTTCCCGTTTAGGGTATAAAAGCTCAGTCTTTTTTAAATTTGTTCATAAGTTGCAACTGCATGGTTAATCGTTGTAAATCTTATATAAGTTGACTTAAAATTCACTGTCTTATCCAGTAATTGTCAATAATTTGCCATCGAGCCATCTCCAGAGTCATTTAATGCGCGTTTGTTCAGTCCTTTACTGCTAAACTTATACTTTTTCCTTTTTGTTATCGTAACAGCAATAAAAATGACTATACGAGTGCATCTGAACAAAATCTTTCAGTGCATCTGAACTCTTCCTTCATCAACCCTGGTTCTCCTTGTCACGTTTTTATGTTTTCAGCAGCATCTGCGGAGGAAAAAGTTGTTTTTCGTTTCTGCTCTAAACTGGTCATGACGGTCCTTTTTTCGCTTTTCAATCCATTCTGCTCGCTTGCTGGGAAGGAAACAATCAAATGAATTTTTTCTCACGAAGCGAAATAGAGAGAATTAGTGTTTATTCCGAGTTTCTTGAATTTTTTGATGTCGCAAAAATTAACAAAAAAGTTATCATACAGTTTCAACTTTCTCATTTTGGCATACTGTAGTATAAAAACCCTACTATAAGTGATTCGCATTGTTCTATAGTCATTCCTTTCTGCTCGCTTGCTGGAAAGGATACAATCATATAGATTTGTTTCTCTCAAAGCAAAATAGTGATAATCAGTGTCCATTTCGATTAAGCTCTACTTTATACAAAAGTTTAGCAACAGTTTGAGTCTCTTGAAGAAATGTTTATTGATAGCTTTATGGTTTTTTTTTGTTTTCAAGATATTTTTTCACTGTATGTTTTGATCTGTCTAGTATTTGATAGCCATAGGAACTATTTCGTAGCAGTTTCATTAACTTGGCTACCACACCAGATAATGGATTCTCATCCACGGCTCGATTAGCATCAACAACAGGCTGAACAAAATTGTCGAATTTTTTACGCGGTGTGTATTGTACGAATTGAGAAATTTTTGTAACTGTCAGCCAAGATTCAAGTAAAAAGTGAAAAGTGGTGTTATAAGTGTTCCATGGCTGTAATAACCAACACTGAAGCAATCATTTTTTTCTGCGTTCCTGTAATGTAGTAAATCTCAACTTTGCATTGATCTCTGGTCGCTTGAAAAAAATATGACCTGACCAAGCTTTCAAATGTACGAACTCGATTATGCCTTGTCTTTAATCTCGTATACAAACCTGTGGACATATCCTGACACATAGAATCAAGATAGTGTTGACTAGCATCAATCCCAACGACTGATTTACACAGGTTAAATAATTTTCGAAAAAATGTCTCGTTTGCTACTGTTTTCCTTGTGAAAACAATTGAGGGTCCATCGGTCAAATTTTCATGTAATTTTCAAGCAAGTGACTAGAACTCGAGAAGAATGGTCACAACTTGTCTTTGTATTGACTTGTCTTGACAGATTTTTGCTAGATTCGGTAGTTTGCATCCGAGCTTTAACATGTCTTCTCTTTTGATATGATAAAATTCGATCTTTTTCTGAATAGTTTTAAGGGTATGAACAACATCTTTGTGAGTATACCACTGTAGAAAATTGCAAAATTATGACATTTTTTCCTACTCCCAGATAGATTTTAGATAATTGTAGATTTCTAGGCCTGTAGAAGGTTTGTTTTTGGGAAGCGAGTTTTGTTGGAAGCTTCTGATAGTCATCAAACTCTTTATCGAGAGTGTTACTGTTTTTAAACTTACTGTAAAAGTCATCATACGATGGTAGCTATTGTACATCAAGTTTGTTGGAAGTATCAAACCACTCGTATGGAAAGTAGCTATTAATCTCACCGGGCTTGATAGGTTTTAGAAGGGACTCTCAAGTAGTAGCTCATTCAAAAAACTTCATAATGTCCAGAAGCTGAATGTCTTCAAATTTGAAGAAAACAAAGTCGTTGGCTTTCTTGATGACTGAAGGTTCAGTTTTCCTTTCGTTGAAGAGGAAGGGATTGAGGTATGACTCAGATAGGTTCATATCATACCGGACACTGTTGAATCCAAACACTGGTAGAGCATTGGTGTATCTCTCTAGATGTTGCATCAAATCAATCAATTCATTTTCTCGAATTCTGAGAAAATGAGTGGATGCGTCTGTTTCTTCATCATCCTCAAAACATTCATCTTCGTACTCTCTTGTTTCCTTTTTTATTGAAACTGACCCGTTTGTTGAGGACGCTAAAAACCGTATGCAACCGCTTTTTGATGTGGTTGTTAATTTCCTGAAGCTTTAATCGGATTTTGGTTTTATTTTTTTCCGCCAACATTTTCAGGTTTGCAACAAAGTCATTAACGAAGGATTGTGAAACTTTATCACACAAAATATGGATTTGTCAGGTAATTGGAGGAAATGGACACTGGGTTCATGCTTCCCGAACCACTTTGATTTGATCTTTGCAACAGATAATGGTTGAAGTGATGAGACCTTTTGAAAATGTATCGAAAATTGGACATCGAAAGCATTTGACAAGATGTCGATATTATGAACGAAACAAATTTAGTTGTTATATCGTAGAAGCTGTATTGTATTCTCGTTTTTACTGATATTTCTCCGAGCTAATTCTATTACAAAGTCTTCCATATTTTTATCGTAGATCTTCATCTTCAACTATTGGCAGATTATCCATCGAGTTTCCACAAAACAGTTTTGAATCACATCCTGATTTTCAAGAGAATTATGAAATATCTTCAGAAAGACAAGATAATCCAAGCAAATGAACTTCAAAGAATCGAAACAAATACAAATTGTTATTGTAGGGTCGTTTTGTGTTTGGATCCGAAACCAAACAATTAACATAGAAATTCCTCAGAAGGGGTTCCGGAATTGCTGAATCTGGACATATCATGGGCACGTGTTTGAGTAAGGCGGCAAAATTGTTAAGACTAGTAACCAACTTGAATCACCATTTTGTATTTTGTCTCTTTTGTGTGCAAACATTAAGGATATCTTGCTTATTGACCTTGTTCTAAATACTCGTCGAGTGTGCTTTAAGACAGAGCAGCATAGATTTATCCAAAATTGTGTCATTTTCAAGAGTTTAGAAATAACGATATTCAACAATTTCTATATTATAAAACACAAATCCCCAGGCAACGTTGATTTTGCTGCAAAATCAAGTTTTTCAAAGACTTGATCCAGTTTATAAAATCTAGATAAGAGGAGGAGGAGGAGGTGGTATCAGCTGAACACCCCATCGCAATAGACGAAGATGAGGGGTTCACGCGAAGCAATGTCTCAAAACACCCCACCAAAACAACCACCAGCGATGGAACCTCGATCAGCTCTGCGTTCTATAGAGAACCTCCAGAACTTTTCTGCTACTCGACAGCTCTTTGATTTATAATTTTTGTAGAAAAAAGTGTTGCTTGTCATTTATTTCATCTTTTGTTTTTATTATCTTTTTCAAATTTCTCTTAACTGTGAGAATTCTTTCCAAAAACGCTGAACCAACAGTATGAGTGGAAGCCGGTTTCTGATTAGAAAATGAATGGCCTTTGCGTTTTTTGTGCAATAGTGTTTCTTGCAATACTTGGCATTCTTTTCGCTTCTTTCCATTGCAAGTTGTCATGTACAGCGCCATTAGGATAGTTAAAATTTTCACCAATAACATAAGGATTTGTACAGAGTGTAAAGACAACCAATAATTTGAAATGTGAAACAAAATTTACCCAATCGTTGCAAAATTTGACGAAAGTTGAATCAATCAGAATTCTGTAGAATTTAAAATTTTCTAAAGAACAGTAGGTAAGAGATGTGGGTAGAGACACACTAATCTTGCGTTACTCTATATTTTCGTAAAAATTACTGGAAACGGAAATAAACATCAATTTTTTACAAAAATCTGAAAAAAAAATCGGAGAAGAGCTTGACACATAGCAGCAGCAATCTGGAAGAATGGTTTTTGCTTAGACTTACAGATTTTTATAGGAGCAGTAACACTTACACATTTTCCATTTATGGAAACTTTATACAAACATTCCATATTTTAGTTTGACTCATACTGTTTAATTCCTTTTTCATTTAATCTCATAATCAGTTCTCTCATTTCTTCTCATCTGGTCAATTTGCTTTTTTATTCAAAATGTACTAGAGAAAGGCCGCTAGTCCCAATTAAATTGAAAATTCCAAAAATCAAACAAAAACTGGGAGATTTGCTTGGTCCCAAAACTCATACAGGGGGAAAATTACTCTGATCCCTGTTTCCAACTATTCAAGAAAATTGAGTCTTTCTTGGTGAAAAAGAAGGAGTAGAGATCTCTATAATTAAAAGTACTGTTAATCACAATGCTAAAAGTTTTCGACTCGTTTCTATATAGAACCCACTTTTGATAAAGATTCAACTATGGATCACGAGCTTGCCAACTGCAACAAAGTGTATGACGTAGCGACTTACAATAGAAAACAAGTTTGTGTCATGATCAAGAAGTACAATGTTAACAAATCTCCCATCATTCAGATTCGACTCTTCACTGCGAGAGAGAATGAAGCAAAGAAACAAGTTGCCTATGTCAACTATACTTTGAACAAATTCAAAGAACTGTACCAAATTTCGGGAGAATTTATATTTGCTGAGAACTGTAATTTACAATAAAATGTTTTTTTTTTATGTTTTTTGTCTTAAAATTTGAGTGCTTATTCTCCAAAATCATTTATTGGGTTTTCAAAAAATTTAATCATAAATCTTCACAATAAATTGGAACTTTTTCATATTGTTTTACAAGAAAAAACCCAAAAAAATTCCATAACTGTTATAGAATCACAAAATTTACCAAACTTGCAAATTTGGACTTAGACTCACAAACATCCCATTTGAGTGGACTCTGCATAAGGGTTGAAGAAAAGTCTTCATAGAATACTGATCCGATAAAACAAAAACAAATATAATAGAGCAGTGGAATAGCGTAGAAAAGGAAATAATTAATATTTACAACTACAAAGGGAAGAATATGATAAATTGCTCGATACACTTTCCTTATTACCAGGTTATGAAAAAAAATCTAAAAAACTTATACTATTCTCTATGAATGTACTGTAGAAATTGAACGTATACCAATTGACGAATTTGAAAGAATTTTCTAGAATTTTTGAGTTTATAAAGAAAGAGTTTTCGTCAAATACAAAAAGAAAAAAATTATAACTTTGTACCTGTATTTGTGTGGATCCGGTAATAAATTTGAAAAAAATGGACCAAAATTTTCCTTTTGGAGGTTTAATTGGATTGTTAATTTCCTGTATGGAATTTTTTTGCAAACTCAAAATCTCTAGACTTCATGCAATTCTTCATGACTCTGCTGGATCTGTGAATTCTAATACAAAAAAGGAGCTGGAATTTAATATGTTGCCTCTAGTCTTCTCAGTTCATGTATTCTTGGTCACGTGACTAGATTACCATTCTGTTTATATGTTAATATTTTTGTTTCATCAGTATATCCTGAGAAAACAGTTAACATAATGAGTCTGGTTGTTTGGTATTTTGACTGTTTTGAAAACGAAATAGTAAAAGAATTAGGAGTTTGTAAGGATTGACAAACTGTACAAATTTTCTTTTTCATCCCAAAAAAATTAAAGCAAGATACAAATCTTCTGGGAATGAGTTGGAGCAGCGGTTGCAAAAAATATACTGAACTTGAAAGTATTGAAAAATCTGGTAATCTCTGAAACGGAGTTTTTGCAAAATAAAATTTAAAAAAAGTAAAAGTCTGTCAGAAATTCTGGAGACAATAGTTACAAATTTGGATGACTAGAGTTTGATTTTTAAAGATGAAGAATACGAGTGGAGTTGTAGCAACTTTCAAGTACTTCGTGCAAAAACTTTTCACTGTGCAGAAAGAACAGCATTCGCATACGGAACATGGACTCGATGTTTTATAACAAAATATAAATCACTTTGATTGGTTGGAAATTGTTACTTTTCAACCAGCATTTAAAAAAACGTTTTATATTCCTCAACATTATCAACCTCTCCATAGTAAAATGCAGAAAAAAACCCTAATTTACCCAAGGAGTAGATTTTGACGTGAGTGAAAAACGTCCCAATAACGGAACTAAGTGTCTACTTAAATTTGATAATTCTTGAGAAAAAATTCTGAACACCAAACCATTCATTTGTGAAAATTGTCACTGCTGGAAAAATTAGGAATCTGAACTCAATATACATCAATTACAATTTCTTTCATTAAAGCAAGTTGGGAAGAGATGAAGAGTTAAAAAGCATGCACGTAGTCTTGTTAAAGTTACCGAGACATGTTTTTAAAATCAATACATTAAGTCAAAAACTAGGGCTATGATCTCAATTGAAAGAATGTTATCAAGGTGCAACAGCAGTTCCTTATGGTCATTTATTAAATGATTCAACCCAAAACAGTTGATTCCTTTAGATATTGCTTTTATAGTGGTTCTGTTCTAACAAAATTTTATTTACCAGCCGGAGGAGAGACAAAATTTCTGGACGATGAAAACACAATATGTCTCTAATCTCCCAAAGTTTCAAACACTTTCCCGTAGGATTCGAAAACAATCCATTCTCAATTGTCCAAAAGATTTCATACAGTTTCTGAGCGAGTGTTTGGTAAACCTTTCAAAAATACAGCTTCAAAACCTTAGGAAAGAAGATGTATTAAATAATAGAAAAAAAATTCAGTATTAACGCAAAAAAGAATTCCTTTACACAATACAAGAACTATTTTATTTTAAACTAAAGCGTTACAATTGATATCTATTATAACGCTATTTTTTTCGAAAAAAAACACACCTGAAAAGCTTTGAGTTGACAACAAAACTTCAATGTGAAAATTTTGTTCCCATATTGCAAAAACTGTTTCTACCATGAACTGTCGCAAAAATGGATCAATTGGAAAATCTCCGAGAGATGTGAAAAATAATGATTTCTTATCAGGTTTGTATAACAAATTGTTCATGAAATATACTAAACCAAAACTCAAAATTGACAATAGAGTTATAAATTGGAAAAATGATATTTCGAAAAGGACGAAAGCCCCAGTTTACCAATAAAAATTTTGAAATCTCATCAATATCAACAAAGAAACCGCCATCATTTATCATGAAAGGTCTCAAAAAAGAAGAAATTACTGTCAAATTTTATGAAAAAGAGCTGAGGAGATGTTCAGATTAAAGGTAAATCGTTTTTAAAATTACATTTTTATCAATCAATTGTCATAAATTCTTTTACTATTGAGCTAGTTTCTAATGCTTCCTATAATTGTTATCCAAATATTAGTTTTAGTTCATTTACCAATTTTCTAACGGAACAAATACTTTTTAGAGGAGAATGGGAGGTTGCTATTTCAGAAAGTTTGTGCCCTTCCTTGTACCTAATTGTTTTTGTGGGAAAATTTAACTTTCATAGATGGTTCCAAGTTTTGTTTACTTACTTGTAGCCATGATTGATAAACTTTGAAAACATCCAGGTGCACAAAAAATGAATAAAACGGAACTTTTATTTTAGTAGAAAAATTAAATAAACAATAGCCATTCATTTACCTGAGGGTCACTCACTGTTTATATTCAAAGTGCTGATTTGAGTCACATTTTAGGTTGTAATTAATAGCAAAATCAGACAAGTGTTATAATGAGTGGAGGAGGACCGAATTATCTTCAGTATTCTTACGACATAATAAGAATACTTTACCTGATGATATGTAGTAATATTAAAGAATATAATGTAGCAGGTGATATAAAAACTCCTTCACTTTGTTGTGTTCCTTTTATTTACAAAAAAAATGACACATAAAATGTGCTGGACAGTACATGAATTATCAATCCTTTACGAATCTTCAACTTAAAAATTTATTTAAAAACCCTTTCCATAGCATAAAAATTAAACTAAGGGTTACTACAGGTGAAAAAATTCCTTTTATTTCTTAGGTTTCAATAGTTGTTCTCTAGTTCCGCAAAAATTTGGAAAATCATTTTTGATTTATACTTCATTCAAAAATAGTTGCTCAAATTTCAGCTAATTCTTTTATTTTTTTTTGGTGGACATGGGGTGGACTGACGGACATGGTGGACAACGTGGAAGAAGTTTTGGTGCTCTTGCACGAACTCTTGGTACAACTGTACTCCCGTTTTGTAAAAAACCTTTTTTAAAAAACAAACTTCTCAGCTGCAAAAAGAATTGGAGCAGGTTTATTTGAAATTGCAGCACCAGAGGTTGAAGAAATTAATTGTGGACAAAAAACTCAAATTAATTGCAACAGATTTTGGAGCAAAAACAGTTCAAAAACAGTTGGGGGTGCAAAAAAATCCAAGCGCAGATCTAGTAGAAACATTTCTCAAAAATTAGATCGAAAAGACATTTTTGACAAAATAAAATGCAAATAAATTAAAGTAATCATTTTCGGTACGGGGTTTTTACAATTTCTTCTTTGGAAACTGTTGATAAAGTCTAAGTTTTGGAAACAATTACAACATCTTGCACACATAAAGTTCTTCCCCGTGGTTCTCTAGATGAAAGCAGAATCGAGATTGAATTTGAGACGGACCGTAATTTTTACTTGGATATGGGTGACACTCACCACAAGTTAAAGCTTCGATTATTCAAGGGAAGTTTGCATGATGCTTTCGAAAAAAGAAAAAGCAGAACATAAAGCAAAATCAGTGGATGAGTCAGATGAGGAACTAGAACCTTATTTAATTTATGTAAACAACTTACTTTTTCTCTGTTCGCCAATTGTGAAGTTCATTTTAACAATACAATGGTCTACAACGGCAATGAATTATATCCTCATAAAGCACAATTATCGAACGAATTCAACTTGTTGGCAGTGATTAAAAAAAAAAGCTTGTTTGTCATAGTTTATAGAATTTCGGGAAGCAATTGATATGAATCCGTTTACTGATAGAGCAAATTCACCAGGAACAGAAATAATTTTTTCACACTATGCAAGGCTTGCCATTGATTTGTTTACTTGTGAAAAGTTTTTACTATTAAAAACCAAACTTCGATTTAAATTAATTTAAGCTAAACCTGATTTTTCATGCTCTCTGATAATCCAAATTTTAGTCTGAATTCTGTTGATTTCTGAATCTAATCAACAATACTTGGAATGGAACCTGGAAAGGAAAACTGCTAATTACAATTACATAGCAACTATATCAAGAACCTTTATTATTCCATCTCGTCGAAACCAGTTTACTCAGGAAAATGTTTCCAATAATGCTCCAATAATAAGAAGAATAGCTGTTGCAATAAATACAAGTTCATCTGTTGCGCAGTCTTTTAATAAAAATCCTATCAACTACCAACAAAGTCGTTTAAGAGAGCTTAGAGTTTTTTGGAGTAGCATGGCAATTGTTACTACATTAGGTACAAATTCTCCTTGTCGCCCTGATGTTACAACAATGAAAACAATATAGTTTAACGAACATTTTCCCCAGCTACTTCTATGGAAGATTTTTAAAATCATTATTTTTTTGTTTTTGATTGACTACATTACAGGATGCAGCTGAACAGTTGCATTATCCAAAAGTTAGTGGTGAACGCTTGAGGTTAGAAATGATTTTCCAATTTCCCTAGGAGCAAGTAACAAAAGTTATAGTCCTGGGAGAAAGACTATCAAATATTCAATTTGAACAGTTGCATTATCCAAAAATCAGTGGAGAAAGCAAGAGGTTAGAAAAGGTTTTCCAGTTTCCTTTGGAGAAAGACTATTTTTGGATAATGTACCAGGAACAGAAATAATTTTTTCACACTATGCAAGGCTTGCCATTGATTCTAGCATCTAAGTAACAGAAGTTATAGTCTTGGGAGAAAGACTATCAAATATTCAAGCTGAACAGTTGCATTATCCAAAAGTTAGTGGAGAAAGCTAGAGGTTAGAAATGGTTTTCCAATTTCCCTTGGAGAAAGTATGAGAAGTTATAGTCTTGGGAGAAGGACAATCAAATATTCAAGTTGACAAATTCGGAACAGTCGCTAAAAATCTTCACTTTTTTTGAGATTTCAGGTTTCTATAAAAATATTGAACTATTTTTGGATTTTTTCTGATTATTGTCACTCTACTTTCAATTTTTTTTCAGACCTGATTCATTGAAAACCCGATAAATTTCTACAACCTAGACTGTAAAACAGTGTTCAATAACATTTGTCCAGTACATTTGACTTAAGTATTGGACTTTGTTGAATCAGCATCTAAATGCCTGTAAGTCATCAATCTCAAATTTTTATCCTAAAATGCATTATCAGGCTATCCATTTCATTTTTAAGATATGAATCAACAAACAATTGCAAAGATGGATAATTTTTGTCTTCTGTAGAATACCGCAGAAGTTATTAAGCTCATGTTCAAATATATGGGGTCTTATCCCTCTGATAAAACTCCTCAACTAAAAAAAACACTCTTTTGCGATAATTAAATCAGCTCCAAGCAATGATAGAGTAGAATATTGAATCCTGATTGCTCGATTGGACAAACATACTACTATGCTGATTCTTTGGGTCGAAAAAGAACAACCTATTCCTTTCAAACAAGAAAATTATTGGCGATTGGTTAGCAGAAAACTACAAAAAATTGATATTTTATGTAAAGTTTTACGCAATTTACTCATCATTTCTTCGTTTTTGAATTCTACCAGACTGTTAGTGTTTATGATGTTAGTGTTTCGAATTTTATCAGTAATCATATGTAAGAACGCAGTATGTTACTTTTTATATGAATGAAAATTGATGCAATAAAAAAATATATATGATGTGGAAACTTATACTGTAACTGTAAATTTGTAACTGTGAGTTTCTATTTGTTGTTAAACGTTTCTTTACTTATTTTCTTATTAAAAAATAAAACTTACGATTTTATTTGAGAATAGCCGGGAACATATAGGAAAATTTAAAGAAAATGATTATTTGTGAATAGTGGGAGCAGTAAGATTGATACAAACTATAAGAGGTTAACTGAATGTCATTAATTTCAACAATGATACTGAATAGAAAGTTTTTCTAGATAATTTTTATTTGCTTCAACACTAATCTTCTAGAAACTTTACCTTGTATAAGATGTATATAAAAAAAAACAAATTTTCAAAATCCACAGATTAAACCTTTTTTCATCTTTGTCAGAGTAAACTTCTAAAAACATTTAGTAGAAATTGATAGTTGAGAAGGATGAGATTGTATGGTGAATTGAGATGATGATTTAAGAATGGAAATTGAAAAAAATGAAAAATTCGACTGGAAACCTAGCGAGTGATTTTCGAAATGTGATTTTCGAAAAACATAGCGAGTGATTTTCGAAATTTTTTCTGTTGTTGCAAAAGCTAACTCCATCTGTTACACTAAAATTTTCTCACGCTTACAAAAATATTATTTAAAAAAACTCCTTATCATAATTGACGTCCATGCTAGCCGTGGGGGGTAAATTCTGGAGTTGCATTTTTGATATATTTCTATGGGAAAGTTTTTGTGTACGTCCACTAGCTATCTTAAGTAAACAAACATTAGTTTGTTTGCATACTTCAGCGTCCTCACTCACCACGGGGGGTAACATCTGTTGTAGCAAATTTGACATATTTGTCTGATAAAATTTCAGTTTAAGTCCACTAAATTGCTTTATTAAATAAATATGAAAATTGATAAATATGAAATTTGACGTGGAAAAAATTGAGTTTTTTTGAGGAAAATATCATCTGAAGCTTACTATCAAGAACGTCAAGAAAACTATCAAATCGTAACATATGTGAATTTAAACGTTCCCGTTTAGAGTCTTGAACATTGCTGTATCGGCAAAATCGGACGCTGTATTTTTAATCGAATTTTGCCATTTTACAATCCTAACCTCTGAAACCTAAAAACTATCATAATGCAATGGGAAATCTATTCCTTATGTTAATACATAGCGTGGAGACTGGATAGACTTTAGCCTCACTTAATACGTGAGGTTCTCCACTACCCCTGCATCCGGCTGAACCTACCCGACATATACTACTGATAGCAGTTAAGGCCATTAATAAGAAGCACGTGAATCCTGAAATCCTAGTGCTGGCACTGACTCGACGCAGGAGTATTTTGGTTGAAAGGGGCGTGACCTCATTTTCCTTGCCTTCGTACAATCCAAACAGAGAAAAAAGCAGGCACAAGAATTGTAAGCTCTTTTTCACTTAATTTTTTTTAAAAGACTTTGAAAAACACTCACACAAAAAGTATTACTTGAGTATATGCAAGTGAAAGAGAAAAAAATAAAGTTTTCTTTTAATTTTCAGCTTTAAAATTAGGAATTAAACTTTAGCAAACGAAAATGGCCTAATGTTTGTTTGATTCTGGACTTTTGGTTTCAAAAAACTTACCGAGCAAGCCGTATCCACTGAAATTTTAAAACTCACAATTGTATCATCACCGATACCGATATGCAGAAGTTTCTTCGTCTTTGAACCGTCGTCGTCGTAGATTAAGTTTATATAGAGCAAAGAAAGTTGTCATTTTCGCTGACTTATTTCTTCCAACCAAGCATTTATCAAAAGACAATAATTTTTCTCTTGACTCGATTGCGGTTCTGGCGGGAATTGACAGTTTTAATCTGTACATTTTTGTCTTTATTATTTGCAGCCGATTTTATCGCCATTTATTAAGATTCTAAACTGTTCTTTGTTTTCACGTCGTTGGAAAAACAGTTAAGTGATCGTTGGTAAACATTTTTACGCATTTCAAACAGGAGCTTGATTTTTAAACGATCAGGCTTGTTTCACTTTTGGAGGGATTAAAAATTTTGTTTACCAAGCCCTCGTCTTTGAAGGGATTAAAAGTTTTGCGTGCCTTACCCTCGTTTACTTGGCCTCCGTCTTGTTTGTGAAATTGAGGTAGTTTAAATATACTTTTTCTTCAATAATTACCAGGTTCAAGGCATCCAATGGATTTAATGCTTCCGAGAAAAGCCTCGGTTGCCGGACGCAGTTTCTCATGTTAAAACTGAACACAACTGTTCTGCATTAGTTCCATTTCGCATGTGTATGCTAGGTCGTATAATACTCCTCAAAATGAATCATAGGACTCTCTGTCCTTTTGGTTACTACTCAATTTTGTATCGTTTGAAAGTGATATTAGTTGGTTTCACGAAAGTGGTTTCTAATAGAACAAACCATTTGTGAAGGGTGAAAGTTATAATTTTTACCCTGGGGTGTTTTTTGAAGAGATACTTTTTCCGTCAGATCCTAAGGCCAAATATAAAATTGAGCTTGCTTTTTGTCTGCTTCATTTTTTTTCATACCAACGAGATTTCAATTTTCCTCCGCGATTCTTTTGTCTCCTGCAGTCTCGTAAACTCACATCAGATTTTTGTTTCTGGACTCCCTGGTATTCCTCTGTGGTTCATTTTCTGAATCTTGGGAGCGTTCTAGTGTTGGTGTTTCTGTCTATGACTCCAATTGTTTTGAATTGTCAATGTCTAGATTCTTTATGGCAATAATTGCCAGATGGAATTGGTCAATTCAATTTGTCCATTGGTTGGGGGTTCTACCGTATGGTTAGGCCACAAAGCAGGAACTCCCCGCAGATTTCTATCCGTTGAATGTGCCATAATAAAGAGTGTTCAAATACCACTGGTGTACTTAAGATTAATAAAGCTAAGAAAGCAAAAAAAACAGAATGAATTGATTTAAAACGGTATTTTATAAAACAAAATATTAGAAAAGCGCCGCCAAGTCAAATGGACTTCGAGACGCAATTTAGCAAGTGTCTAATTAAGAACAGAGGTCAAACTAAGAGAAATAAAATAAAAATCACAACAGTCTTGTAGTTGTCTAGTTGATTGTCTGAAAACAAATTTTCAGAATTTTTTTTTCTAGTCGAGTGATATTCGCCAGATGATATCTATCAAATTGTCAGTTTTAATCATTTAACATTTGAAATCAAACTTTTCTTTCGAAAGTAATAAATTTATGACATGTAATCATAATGTTTATCATGCAGTATCAATAACTAACTGAACTAAGGAGTTTTGGGGAAAAAATAAGAATATCACTCTGAGGACCAGTAAAAGTTGCCCCGTCAAGCAGACTAATGAGAGGGAGAGAGAGATTTGGCACAGCTTTCTTGTCGCTTTCTGGCGTCATATCGCAACAAAAGCTCGAAGTTGTCTTCCCTAAAGCCCTAAAGGCTCGAATTTTTCGCTTATCGGTAATAATTGCTTTAATTAAACTAATTTGGACTGGAAACTTATAGAAACAAGGATATTGGGCCCATCTGAACAATTCTTCCTTAATCCCTTTGACCAAATTCATGAACCTCATTTAGGACCACAAGTGAACCCCCCTCACACAGTCTAGACCAGTAACGTTTTAAACTTTTGGGATTTTTCAGAAGTTACGACAATGGCGACGCCGGTTTCTCGAGTATGTACGATGAGTTGGGTTTGTCCATGGACAGCCGAACAGATACATAGCTAAAGGACCAGTGCTCCAGGCTTTCATCGCAGTCAGCGGTCACAGTCAGCGAAGTGGATTTCGACTTTTGAAGAGTGGGAGAGCAAGGGCGAGGGCGATGTAGAGGGCAATTGCGAGAGTGAGAGGGAATAATTCAACTCAGAATCTCAATGCTATACTATATAACAAAGTTCTTTTATTCACTATATATCAAAACGAATCTGATTTTTCTCAGAAGAACCAGTCATGTCATTCAGCTCAGAACTGCATCCAATAAGTTAATGTTAGTTTTCGATTCTATATTGGAAAGTGAGTTGACGCTTGGTTTCAAGATCCTCACAGAGCCACCAAGTTGCGAAAGCAAGGGACACAGCGACCTAGCGAACCTCTGTAATTTGAGTCAGTCAAGCCCACGGAGCCTAAATTTGTTCGTAATGATTCATTCATCAAATTCATTAGCTTAAGTTACCCTTCATTTTTATGGCTGACTCTTTTTTGATATATCATTTTCTTTGTCATTATTCAAATTTCTTTCGTTTATAAAAAACTGAAACTTTTTTGAAAATTTTTAAAAACGGTTTGCTATTCTGTACCAAATTGTGTTATTTATTGAGCTTTCTGCCAATTTGATTTAAGCCATTCTATTTTTCGTTGTAATTAAAATTTTAAAATTACCTATCTGAGTTGAGTAAAACTGTTTCCGGCTCTGTAGGAAATCCCATAACGATTCAATTAATTAGAATATACGTAGGCAGTGAAACTAGTAGTTGTTTTGTAAGGTGAATGATATTTCTGTGTGAATGGATTTTTGATATTATTTTTAAATTTTCCCGTATACTGAAAAGCGTCTAAAAACACATGAATTCCTAGTTTCCAATGGTTATTAAGACCATTTTTGATTATTTGCAATTAAAATTGATCAATCTTTTTATGACTCTATTTGGTGATATTTTATTTGTTTGCAAACTCAAAAATTTTCAAATTTACCATAAAAATCCTTTTTTTTTTCAGAAAAAATGTCAGAATTTAGTGGTCCAATATCAGATGTTTCAGGTGTTTCATTGATTCCTTGATGGCAACCTAAAATTTTAATTTATTTCATATCACTTTGGCATACAGATCACATCACGGACTGAGTGAGCATTAGCTTTCAAACGAATAAACGTTATCATTTCAAAGTTGATTGTCATAAAATTTCGGCTGCTTTGTTAGGAGCACTGCCGCTTTAAAATCGTTTAAATCCATAAAAAACTCGACTGGAATCAGGTAGGGCAATAACAATAATTTTTTTATCTGAGAGTAAAGACACTGATACGATAACTGTTTAATTTTTCCTTTAAGTCAGTGGCCAGTCTCAGTAATGGTCCTACTAGTTTAAAAAAGGCTGTGTTTCTTACTAATAAGTGCAAATAATTCATATTCGGAAATTAAACAAAACAAGACTGCTCGTATCAGGGCCAAACCCTGAATGTTCCGACTGCCTATTAAGGTTTATGGAGCAGTAATAATATTGAAAAATTAAAATTAATAAAATAAAATGAAAATTTTTTTTTCTTAATTTGAAATTTTTTTAAAATAAAAATCATCCCCCCACACGCCATATAAAGTAGAAAAGGATAGAGTTCGCTACTTGTAACGAATCAACTATGGCAAATAAGCTTCGTTAAACCAATTTGGAACGATTTCTAAGACGGATTAACTCTCCGCTTACGCGTTAATAGCGCGAACTATATCGCGCGTTAATTGTCCCAAATTGGCCAAAATGGCAATCTTTAAACCCTCGTAACTTTACGAAAAATGATCACAGGTGAAATATCTTTTCAAATTCGAGCTCAGGATAACAATACTTTTCGAATGATATATAAAAAAATTCCGTCAAAAATGGCTAGTTAAAAAGTCGAAATTTGTCTGAAGAAAAAAACCCACCCCGAGCACAAATATTCCGTTACTTTCGTATCGAAAGTCGGAACAAAAAGTCGGATTCGATACTCTCCTTATCTCAAAATAACACATTTGAGGGGCATTTAAAAAAATGTTCCGTGTAGTTTGCATAACGTTACAATTTATGATTTTCGTTTTGCCTGGAATTCCCATTGGATCGAGTCTGGGAAAAAAAACAGCCATGGACATGGTTTATATTAGGAATGCCTTGCAGAAAAAAAACGTGCCCAAGTATGACATGGTCTTTTCTTTTTTCAACTTTCTCTTTTTTTGGAGGGAGCTCAACGTAGTCGGAACAACCTAGTCGGTACAACCTTGTCGGAACAACTATTTTGAAGTAACATTCCCTCAAAAGGAAATAATGTTTTTTAATTAAAATGATCACTTAAAGAATTCTATCAAAGTCTTAGCCAGTTTTTGTTCTATTACGGGGAACTACAAGAGAACAGAGTAACTTGATCTGCTAAAACTTAAGAGTTAGCTGATGATAAAAATAATCAACCAAGCTAGTAATTGTTTTCAGTGATTTTTATCTGTGGAAACGCCTTTTGTATTTTTTCTACCTCTCTTTCATAAATATCTTCTTGTTCCAAGCCCGACCACGTTTCAATAGTGTCTGGCTTTTTGGAAAGTTTTAGTTTATCCGGGGCTATTTCTAGAATTGGCGCGTCTTCCTTGAACTTGTAACTGTTTTTCCTGACTTGCTGCCCTAATTTTCCTCCGTCCATAGCCATTGGCAATTTAACCCAAAGTCGAGAACGTCTATTTATTGTCGGCTCTTCGGGTTGAGCAATCGAAGGGGTTCTAGGATCAAGTAGACCCTCGAGTTTTGCCAGAAACATTTGCTGTTTGAATGTGAGGGGAATTTTACGGTTGAATTTGGAGACTTTGGTACCGTCTCTCGAATTGTACCACTTGAGGCCGAAGAACTCGCGTAGCTGTTCGTCTACTACTTCTCCGGAACTGTCGCTCTCGTCTGAGCCTCTTCGGGAAAACGTCGCTTGATGTTTCTCATCTGCTTGTCCAGGTACTGACAGTAACGCTGGCTTACGTTGGGTTATCAAAGGCGACAGTCTTCTTGGTAGTTTTTTGTTGTGAACGTCTCGTTTTTTGTTTTCTGTTGCCTGTCAATTCAAAAAACTGATTTTTAGCATGTCAGTTGAGATCTTCACACTTATGATGATCATTTGGCAACTAAAATGTGATAGTTGTTCATTGTATGAGCGCCTTACTGAGTCTGACTAATTCCAACATCTGCATGATTTTATTAAGCAAACTTCCACCGCTCAAAATTTTGGGATAAACTGGGGACACAATCTAGACTTTTTGAAAAAATGACGAAACTTTCATTGACGCATTCTTCCTATGATAGCCGAATTTATCACATTGAAATTTGAAAAATTTTCGTCACCAGTCCTTGAAAAATTGTAATGGTGCTTTTTCACTCGCCAATTTGTACTAAATTTGAGCGAAAGCGCGCATCAAAAATAAAGCAGCATTAGCATCAGTAACTGATTGTAGGGGGAGCTTTCTTTTTCTCATCAGGGTTGACAAAAATTGCTAGTCATACAGTTTTGTCATTATTTTTAGATATGAAACTGAATGATTAGCCTTTTCCTTCTGTGGAGGTCAACCTGGAGAGGGATTCAGACCACATGTACCCTCTAAAGGGTCCCGTAATTTTCTAGGACACTGATTAGCCGACTTGTCTTAAAATCTTAAAATATTTTTTCACTGCGCTTTTGGCCCAGTTTTAGACTAAAATTGAGAGGAACAGCGCGTGTAAAATCAAAAGATCCAAAATATGCCAACAAACGGCGTTCTTGTCTTTCTTTTTGAAACATTAGCCTGTAGGCAAAATGGGTTGATCTATTAAATTTTCTGGGGAAATTTTGAACTTGAAGTTTTTCGACAAAAAAAGTTGATATCATGCTTTAAAAAACTCGTATTTTCAGCCTACACGCTGTTGTTTCAACCAACTATTAATGTCCTGTGGAGCTTTTCCACTCCGATACTGTAAGAAAAATAAATTAAAGTTTAGAAACTTCGAGCTACTCTCCTCCGCGATAATTCAACATCCCCCTCCCATATTGAAAGACGCGCATGACACTGTGTGTACCTTGAGGGGTATAGACTGTCGATTGGACTGTGTGGGGGGATGCCACTCGTGCCACTGCATCCGTATGTTCATCAGTTTCTTCGCGAACACCTCCTCACTGGATCTCAGGTTGTGGGTGAACATGTCTTTGCACTTTTCATTCACCTATGTAGAACAACCAATTGATATCAATAATTGAATAATCACAAAAAGTTGTTTTACACGAGATAGAGCAAATCCATATTTCAAATAAATTTGGTAAGTGTTGTCATAGCACCGCTTCGAGTCGCCAATACTTGGCCTGTTTTCAGGTGCCACGAGAGAGCAATCATTTTGACAGTATCAAAGGGTCATCCTTGTAAAAAAAGTTTTAAAATGATTAGGAACTTAAGACTAGACAAAAGATTTCGCAAAACACGCACCAAAAAAATCGAGAAACGCTATCTGATGTATCCCAATAGATGTAATAGTCGCCTTCAAACAAAAATTAGAGCCGGTCTCAATTTATTTTCAAACTTTGCGAGTTGTCGATTTTCTTAAAATTTGCGAATTGTCTTATGTTGCGAGTTTTCTTTGGCGACGAGTTTGTCGAGGTACATTGAACAGTATTTGTTTCTTTCCTTTTTTCCATCTTATTCCTTCTTTGTAGTGGCGCCACAGGTTTGAGAATTTTTCATTTGCGCAAATGAAGAGAGATCTGAGTTTCCGTAGAAAACCATAAAAGTCACTCCTCTTCGAAGATAAATTTTCATCAGAGGAAATAAAAAGGTTGTTCGAGCATTTAATTCCTTGTGAATATGTTTAAAACTAGGTTAGGTGTTGCTTTTCAGTGAATTTTTTGCTTTTCAGAATAAAAAGTAAACGAAAGGGTTCATACTAAGCTTAAATTGGATTGAGTGGGAAAATTTTGTTAGCAAAAATAAAACGCATGATTAGAAAAAACATCACTATAATAAAACTAATCTGTATTTTTTGTTTAAAATTGACTTTTTGAATATCCTCAAAACTTTTCCGTTTTTGCTATAATCTTGCGTTTGTTTTTCATAATTAGAATAAAGTTATTGGCGTAAACTATTTCATCTTTCCATTCCAGCATTCATTTGAATTAAAAATTCTACTTTACCGGATATATTCAAGATATTGGTATCAGATTGAATTGTTCCAATGATTTTAAAGCCCCTTTTGAAGCCCTCAAACAACCTGAATCTTTTTGTAGGTTCACCGCTTAACAGCTTGCTTGAAAAAACTAAAGTGGTTTACAAAACTTTTGCTTCAAGTCTTGTTTGAATAACCTAATTTATAAGCAAGTCAGTTCCAGCGAATCAACCGTACAATCTCCCCCACCATAAGTGACACCTATCATAGAACTCCCCAATCTTTTTGTTCCGACTTTCGATACGAAAGTAACGGAATATTTGTGCTCGGGGTGGGTTTTTTTTTCTTCAGACAAATTTCGACTTTTTAACTAGCCATTTTTGACGGAATTTCTTTTTATCATTCAAAAGGTATTGTTGTCCTGAGTTTAAATTTGAAACGATATTTCATCTGTGATCATTTTTCGTAAAGTTATGAGGGTTTAAAGATTACCATTTTGGCTAATTTGGGACAATTAACGCGCGATATATTTCGCGCTATTAACGCGTAAGCGGAGAATTAATCCGTCTTAGAAATAGTTCAAAATTGGTTGAGCGAAGCTTACTTGCCATAATTGATTTGTTACAAGGAGCAAAATCTATTCTCTTGTAGTTTATATGGCGTAAGGGGGGATGATTTTCATGAGAAAAATTTCAAATTTTAGAGAAAAAAAAGTTCATTTTATTTTATTTCATTTTATGTTATTACTGCTCCATAAACCTTAAAAGGCAGTCGGAACATTCAGGGCTTCGCCCTGATACGAGCAGTCTTGTTTGTTTTTGAAATCTAATTCCGCATAAATGATTGGTTTCAATCAATGCGCACTGAATAAACTGCCGGAGAAATTTTTTAAATATTCAATAGCTGTTTTATCCTGTTAATAACCAAAAAAATAATCATAATTTGGTTTCGATTGATTTTTTGATTAACTAGATCAAATTATTTTGCCCTCAAAGTCCATATTTGAAAAACGTGTATTATGAGAGCCCCAAAGGGTCCTGTTAGCAACAGAATTGTCAAAATTGTACAGCAGTTTTTTTTTATAGAGCAGCAGATAAGGCTTTGAAACGATTTCTAGGACGGATTGAATATCACGTTACGCGTTAAAAGCGCGAAATCTATCGCGCGTTAGTTGTCCCAAATTGATCAAAGTGAAATAATTTTTTAAATTTAAGCTCAGGACACCAATACTTTTTGAATGATAAAAATTTTTTTGTCAAAAATGGCTAGTTAAAAAGTCGAAATTTGTCTGAAGAAAAAAAATCCACCCCGAGCACAAATATTCCGTTACTTTCGTATCGAAAGTTGGAACAATAAGATGGCAGAACTTGTACTGAAATTGACAATTCTGTCATCACAGATAAACTTCAATGGGGTCCTTCATTCTTTAACATTAAATACTGTGCATGAACCACGTTAAAAGCAAAAGTTTAAGTTTTTCTGTTCATAAAACTGGTTTAGCAACTAAAACGAGAACTACAGAAAAACTTCCCCAGTTTTGGAATTTTTGTATGCAAAAACGTTCACCAAACAATTTTTATAAATGGAAATTGTACAATAAACAATTTTGATGATCAGTATGTTCTTATTCATTTGAAACCCAATGAAAACTTACCTAAGAACCCTTCTCAAAGGATTTTAAAAAATTAAAAAAAAACACTTATCATATAATTTTCAGTACTAGGAACCGTAGGACAAGCATTTTTTTTCATTTAACCCATGACTTGAGTTGTATGAAAATTATTTTTTTTGTACAAAGTTGTATGACAAGCATTTTTGTTGTATGGGGTCATTCCGGGTATGCTATACCCGACTAAGTTTCTAACAAAAACTTGTCTATTTTCAGAAACACAAAAAACGAATCTATATGCGACTCTACTTGTCTACTGTTTTGCTTCCTGAAAATACTCTGCTCGTTTTTCAAATTGATTTTTTTTCGAAAAGCAATAAAAACGGCAAACTTTTTTGTAATAACGCATGATTCCTGAGAATTTTCATAGAGCATAAAAAGCACAATCTTTTCTATAAAGCAGCAGAATTTCCTCTATACAGCAGCAAAAATCCTGGGGGCCGGTGTTTTATCCACCACAAATCAGTTTGAGGGGTGGGGGTAATTAAACGGTTGATCCGTTCAAGCCATTGTAGAGACTTGAAGTGTTTCTGAAATGATTTTTAACTCTCTGGCTATCAAAAACAAGTAAACTGTCTCAGAATTTATCCGCTCAATTTTCTTAAAAGTTATCGATCGATGCAAATGAAACCACTTGAAAACGTTCGATGATGGGCCAACAAACCGAAACTAAAATTATCATTTCAAAAACCAAAAATGAATATTTTACGCAACAACAGCAGATTGTCATTGTTTTATGCAATCGTTACGTAATTCTGGTGCAATTTACTTTAATCTGATGTAATTTTGGCTTCGGATATGGCGGTTTGTTGAACATCCTCCGAAAAAAGTAAGCACATCAGAACTTTTTTTAGCACATCACTAAAAAACAGTTGCGTATTCTCAGCGAAAACGTCTTTTAGCATGACTTTCCTAATTTTTTTCGGGGGATGTTTTCTTTTCCTGAATTTTTTTAGAAACGGTAAAGGCCGATAAATGACGCATTTCTAAAAAAAAACTTTTTGCATTATTTGAAGCATGAAAATTATAAACTTCATCTCTGGCGACTTTTTTTCATTTAATAAGATTTTTTTCCATTTCGAATCGAAGAAATTTAATCTGACCTTCAAAGTCCTGTTCAACTTAGAAGCCTCCATTTGGTTGTTTTTGTTGCATTTCTTCTTCGACCTTTGCTCCAGTTTGCATTCGTAATTGTCGAGTGAAATTCCCTTCAACCCCGGCAGCTCCAGCACTCTCACGCCCAACCTCGTTGTCGCTGTCATATCAGCTAAGCTCAATTAACTGGACAAAATTAGAGTTGAATTAAATCAGAAAGAATTTAAGCTCAAAATGGTATATAGTTTACAACACAGCTTGACTATTATCAAATTTTTGTTTTTGAACAAAAGACGTTTTTATTACATACATACTTCAAAGGAACCGAAAACCGACTATGGTCCAAGTGCTATCGAACTCTCAAATTACCATCATTTTACGATCACTGCAAATTTTTGATGTAGATAAGGCCTGCTTTTACTCTTCTGATCAGTTACTGAGCAAGAAAATTCATTTTGCTAAGTTTTATGTTTCAGCAGTTTGAATAAACAAAACATGATCTGAGTTAACAAAATGATTTATGACCATCAGAGGGACTTAATACGATTGGTTTTGAACAAGTAGAAACTATTACACTATCGTATGAAACTTCCTATGAAGCCCCTCTGCTGATAAATTCAAATGAATTTTTCAATCAATAACTTATGCAAAATCAAACCAAATTTTTGCTGAAGCAGGTTTTGATGCCAGCTAAGAATTTTTAAAAGGAGAGTAGAGTTTTTTATTATCTCTCAAAGAACTTCAATTTGAGAGTAGACCAAGGTGAGGATTGTTAACTTGGTCTCAAATTGGAGCTCTTCCAGCGATTCGTCCAGATTGATCAGAACCATGTTCAATTCGTCCAACAAGCCGAATACTTATCAGAAAAACAAACTGGGTCTCCCGTCTTAGAAAAATACCTCATATAAACCAAATGGTAAAATGAGCAAGCAAATAAACCGCCAAAAGAAGTCAAATTTCCGTGGACTATCACTTTGTTTTAGTCGAGACATGCATCAATCTTGAGCGATTTATCTATTGATCCTTGTGGTAGTAGCCTCATGGTCACATAACAACGTAGCGTATTGGTAAAACGTAAGAGAAACAACTTGAATTCCTACAAAAAACTGTCGCCAATGGCGGTACGTGATTGTTACGCTACCTGAAGCAATGTCTTTGACATTAGTAATTACAAGTCTTACATAGTCACCACTACACTCCCCTTTCGACAAATTGAAAACAATATACTAATTTCAATCATTTTTACTGCAATTTATATTATCTAATTCATGAACTTTCATTAGTCTGTGGTTTTGATACCCTTTGGTACGATAAGATGAATCTGATACGATACCCCGTTATCTTCCCTTCTTTTCAGAAAATTCTTGTAGCCTTACAAACTCTTGAGTTCTTCGAGGATTTGGCGTTTATCTTCATCAGTCATACTGATCGCAATTTTTTTGTCTGCTATATCTAGCTCGTTGGTCGCCATGAGGCCGTTAGAATTGCCATTGATAAAGGCCAGTTCTGCTATCTCATGGATGATCTGGCCCCCTGTTTCCTCCGTTTGGGTTCCCTCGGTCGTGATCCTTTCTGTAACCTCTGGCGACCGGGTTTCTACCAACGATACTACTGTTTTTGTTTCCGTTGACTGGGTGTCCTCCTCTTCGTTATCTTCTTCTGTGTTCGCAATGCGAACTCTTTACGAGATTGGCGCAGAGACGCCCGAGCCCGTGGAGCTATACGATGTAGTAGCTTAGGGCCAGCTCCGTCAATCGGGTCGCGTGTACGTTGAATTGTCCCCACAGAAACTTGTACTAATATTACCAGAGCTGGTCTTTTGCGGCTGATCCGAATTCATACCTCGAGTCTCTGATATATCGCTTGTACTCTACAGTTTACTAAGCGCTCATTGCTGGTTGAATGCTTAGTAATTTTATCCTAAGTTATAAGTCTCACCTTAGATCGTCAGGTTGTCTTGACAAAAGTTAGAGAAGAAACAATAGTTAGAAAAGGTATGAATTAATTAGTTGGTTAAATACAAAGCACTGAGTTATTAGATTATATAAACGAATCGAACAGTTTAGAGAAATATACCTATGAGGGGAGGTTGAGCTGATCTTAATTTGTTCATCAATATTTTTTCTTCTTACTAAGGTCGATGGCTGATTAGTATGTATGGGTCGCCCTTGATTGTGTCCACTTCGGCACTTCTGGTTTGGTCGTCAGTATCGTCTTTGCCGTAGTCCTTTGGGTACTTGTAGTCCAGACTTCCTCAGGTGTGGGTCTCTCGAGTATCTCGATTTATAATTTTATCGAACTTTAAATGAGAATTTATTCTCTATTTTATTTGTGAAAAAAGGCTAGTTTAATTTTATTATAAAGGCAGAAAACAAAAATTATTTATTTTGAAAAGGTCTGACTGAAGAGATCTAACTTGCTGCTTACTGAGCAAAATGAAACACTGAAGATTTCAGGCCAGTCCTTTTGCTCGTAAGCATAAACCGGCGGCTGATTCAATCTTTAATTATTCAGGTTTCACCTGCTCCTTTGTTCTTCCTTTCTTATAAGGGAATTTTCAACTAGTTTTCATTTGATTTTTTCAAATCAAATATCTTTAACTTATTAGTCCTCTTTGATTTGAAACCACAGCCTTCAATTTTTCTGATTAAAAATTCATATTACTCTCTCTGATGCATCATATTGCAGGTGCATCTCTGCTTAATCAAAGCAAGGAGAATTTCAGTGCAGCCGGCAAGACTGCTAAATATTTATCCATTTTGTTTCAAGTTAAAGTTAAAAGAGACGTGTTAATAATCGCCGCCCTTTGAAAATAGTGAGCATGAAAAAATGAGAAAAATTGGACAAGTATTTAAAAAGGAGTGGATTTACAAAACAAGACTTTATAGTCCTAATAAGAGTAAATCAGGAAATATCTGATTTAGTGAAAAGAGGCTTTAATTTAAATGGCACGCTCCAATTTAGAATTGGGTCGTTAAATAAACAATTAAGACAATGGTCTTTTGTCTGTGTAGTATTTTAAACACTTTAACTCACCCCTTTTTTAGAAAATTAAGCTGTTCGATTCTTACAGTTACCATAGTGAAAATTTAAACACTTTAATGATTAAAAACTATAGTTATAACATTTGAAAAGAACATCAAATGAAAAAGTTATGTAGATAAGTTAGGTTAATGGACTCAAATTTATATAAGGTTTTTGTTCTCAATAGCTCTAAATTTCGTCTAGAGCTTCCTTCCGTTTTCTAGCTCCACATTGTACGATCTGAGGATCGCTATCTTCCTCTGTGAAGCCTCGAGTTTTGTTGCAACTTGACGATTTTCTTTTTTTACTATTTTGTTCTTGATTCGCAGTCTGCTCATCCCGTCCGTAAGCTCTTGAATATCGTCTTGTTCCTGTTTGGGTTTTATATAGTTCGGGAAGGCAGTTAATCCCTCAAACGGGATGGTGACTTGCGTTCCTCCTGCCTTCAGGATGTAGCCATGTTCCTCTCTCTTCTTTAATTTCCAGAAGTTGGTTTCGTTCTTTATAACCACTTCTTGTTGGGTTATGAAGTCGACAGGCATCATCGCTTTTTCCATTGTCGTTGAGTTGACGACTTCAATAAACTTCCATCTGTTATAACTTTGCTTTAATGAGTACTTTAAACTCGTTATAATTTTTGGGTTTTCCGTATCCAATTTGGCTTCTCTGCTCTTCTGCAGTACCAATCTTTGAGTCAAACTGGGAAAATTCCGAGGGTTCTTATTTAGCCCGTCGTCCATTGACAAAGATTGTACTGCTACAGGTTTTCGTTGTTTCTTTCTGAGAGGCAGCTTTCTTTTAAACTCCTCTGGTGCTGGGTCAGCATTTTGGCAGTTCCAGTTCAAAATTGGGTCATATTCCAATTTGCTAAATATCATTAAAAAATAATCAAATATTCAAAATCCCGAATTACATTCGGTACTAAGGCTAATTATCAAATGTTTGAACAGTGAAGGACAAAGTGTAAAATTGTATAAATATAAAAGGTGGAAAATATAATTTTGTGGTTTCACACAAACCCACCATGGAAAACAAATGAAGAAAAACGATCATGGTGTTCATTAACCACAGGAATAAAGCACTTTACAAGACTGAGTTAAGCTCAGATTTTAAGCTTATGTAGTTAAAGCAAAATTGGAAATTTGGGCATTAATTAAACCCTAATCCTAAATGTATGGCCACCTGGAGTCATCCACAGGTTACCATGGGGTCCACTTTTATAGGTAAAAGGGACTAGAAAAAACCGGGGGGGGGGGGGGTAAATAGTATATAATATAGCATGTGTAAACGAGATTTTTTTGTTTATTGTTATTTAAAAAGATATATAAATTGTGAGCGGATTACTGAATTCTTGAGGCCTTACCAAATGTAGGAGTGTAGAGGAATCGTATAAGGACATCGTTTAATTGTGGAGAATTAATTCCAGGGGTCGGAAAAATCACAAGGGATGTGGCATAAGGGACAAAATTTTGCAGTATTAGGGAGGCATCTTGTACAAATAGGGATACCTTGATGGCAATCAGTAAGATGTTGATAGCTTGCCATACTCTGGGTCTGGGTATTTCCCCAATTTGCTTTTCTAACCATACTATCGCATAAACAACAAGGGAAATAATATAAAAGTGATTGGGTATAGTTTGGGACTTGGCAAAAGGGGCATAAAATTTGTCCATATTTAGAAAAATGGGCTAACATTTGCTCATGACAGTCTATACAGATGAAGTGTGGTGGATGATGTGGCTGGTTATTTTGTTGTTTCTTGATTTTGGATTTTGGTAGGTAGCAAATCGGGCATTCAAGAGTGGGTTGTTGAATGGTTTTTCAAAAGTACTGTACAATGGGCTGAGAAACATAAAGAAAATTTTGGAAATAAAAATAACAAGCTTGGAAAATTTTACAAATAAAAACACTGGTAAAGTTATTTGAATCAATTTAAATTGAGGAAAGATTAAAGCATAGGTCGATTCGAGGTTTGAAAATTGATGTTGATAACATCTTCGTCATTGTTGAACATATCATTTATTATAATATATAAAATCTACTACTGCTTTTGACAGTAAATTTTTCCTCATCGTGGAAGCCAGGACTATAACGTTTGCAAAAAATATCCAACTGCTGTTGATCGGGATGAATATAAATACGATTTGTACGCGCTTGGTATCCGTCAACTTGGACGAGGAGATTGTAATCAAGGACAAAATCAATTTCCATTACCAAGCAGAACATTTTGTAACTTCCTAAACAAACAGCATAATTGTTTATTCATTTTATATTGCCCTTACAGGTCTGACATTCGTGAATTTCTTCTAAATTTAGTACGTTAACATCCTGGCGGCATGTTTGGCATAAGAATTTGTCACAAATTTTGTTAGTTTTGGACTGAGGAGTCATGTAGCATTTATTATAAATAAATTGAAATGGTTGTGGATACTTTGTTTTTTGAAGTTTTTTAAATTGAAGGGTTGTTTTCAATTCTAGACAAACAGGGCATTCGTTTGCCATTGTATTAAAGGAACTTATGCCCAAAATTCATCAAACCAATTTTTGAAAAACAGATAGGGCAGATGTTTTTGCATTTCTCAATGCAGTTATTGCATACAGTAATATAAGGGTGCTTAACTATCATATGTTCACCCTTTCGTTTGTTTCTGGATAGCACTAATTGGTTGCAGATATTACAGACATCATATTCTGTCATATTAATTACATGAATAATCTGCCTGCAATTGAGGCAAGGAATTTTTGCGAATGGTGTACTAGCTCTTAGCTTGAGTTTATTATAACAACTAACGCAAACTAAATGTGGTGGTTGTGCAGGTAAATTTTTTTGTAACTTTTTCATTTGATCGCAAATTTCCAAACGTATAGGACATTCAGTTGTCATTCTCACTGCTCATTCAATCTGGTCTAGATCGCAGGAAATGGGAAGTGTTAGGCTATTTGCAAGACATAGTATTAAATGCCAGTATTTATTGCTTGGTTTAATAATGGTGCTGTGTAGTTCGCCATTATAAAGCGTGTCGAAATGATGAATTATAAAAATGGGGATTATTTTGAAATTTTCTGCAAGAATGAAGGAGTGTTGGAACCCTTTAATTTGGACAAAGGTTCCTTCGTAAAACAATTATCATTCTAGTCTTAGGTACAATTTTCACATTCAATATTGGTAGGACAAGACTCCGGGTGATCGGATACAAAAAGAAAGAATGGCCAATATCGGGAAGTGGGATAAATACTAATTTCCTTAAAGGTACCCGTTTCGATGTATCGAACATTAACTATCATGTAAACTTGTTAATGTGGTTGTAATTCAAAGGTTTTATATTAATAACTGAAACTGTTTGGTCTTTATATTAAACATCATTTCTTTCTAATTAGAAAAAACAGGTGGTTTTAGAAAAATTTCTGCATCTGTGTCGAAAGCAAGGAAATGACTTAGTTCAAGGAAATTAGGGTGATTTCCTGGAACTGTGATTGTAGTTCATATACTGGAGTTAACCTTACTCACATGTAAAATATAAAAGTTTTCAGAGTGTTTTTCTACTCCAATGAGTGAGTAACGTAGGTTTGGTAACCAGATAAACAGATTACGAGAGGTTAGTGAGATCATTTGAATGGAAATCGCTTACGTCTTTTGGCAGATGACTTAGGCAAGTATTCGACAAAACTAGGAAAAACTTCCAATATGGCGAGTTGTGGAAGACTTCAATTGTCCACGCATTACAATAATCGAAGTATAAAATAAGTTTTGGACAATATTAAACGTTACAAGCGTCGAAAGTTTTTTCTATTTAGTAAAGGAGTACGTGACGATTGTTGTGTTTAAATAGCATGAGTTTATGTTCAATTATTTTACTCACAAAAAATAATTTCTTCACAACCAGTTTCGAATATTGCTGAGTTTTTTTACTTTAAGATGTGAAGAATATCTTTGTACCTAGGATTGGTTTGCTTTACGATAATATCTTAATTTTGATTATGGTGAAAGTCGTTGATAATTAAGTGTAAATAGTTATCAATTGCTAGGGATGGTAAAATTGCTGTTGTGACTCGGGAATAAAATTTCTTTGGGAAATGAGGACAAGATATAATTAAGCAGAAATTTTGATTTAGTGTATCGAGGAACATTTATTTTTCTCCAAATTTTATATTTGGAATGTATCAATTCAATTTTTTTGTTACTGGTTTAATACTTATACACAGAAGTGAATTCCTTCGAAATCGGTAATGACGACTGCTGAGCTATTTCCTTCAAGTAAAGAACAAATTTAATCGTATTTTTTGTTTGAAGAGTCAATTTCATTTTCTTGAACAGCTTCCTCAGGATAAGTTATTATCATAAGGTGAATTCAATCATTTGGTTTGGTTTTTGGTAATCTTGCTGATGCTATTAATGCTGGTAGTTTGTTTGCGTAACCTGGGAGTTGAATTATTAAACAAATGTCTCGATCCAAAATTCCTACCATTATTTAAATGTTTGTGTTCAAGTAAATTCTTTGTATCGTGGTATTTTCACACACAAAAATGAACTCCTTCTGAAGTAATTTTTATGATAGCAGATTCGTTACTTTGAAGAAACGAACAGATATAATTATATTTTGGATTTGATGATTCAATGACAGCTTCATGAATCTTTTTTCCTGGATAAACAATTAGCATGAGGCGTATAAAATTATTGGTTCCTAATTGAGGTAAGTCAACAGCTGCTATTCGTGTAATCAGTTTATTTGTAAGTCTGAAAAATTGAATTAGTAAAAGAACTTGTCTGTCTAAAATATCGACTAGCATTTAGTCTATGGGGATGCACAGTTTTCTTGACGGCATTCTGAAATAGAAAACTGTTGCCTTAGATTGGTGTTATAGTGTTGTTGTTGGTGGTTGAATGAGGAATTGTTGTGCTAGAGATCGTTCCTATTACATTGTTCCGTAATAAATGTTCATTTTGGTTATTTAGGTCTGGGTATAAACCAGGTTCGTTTCGTGAATCTGGTGACATTAAGGGTACTGCAGGCTCATTCCGCTCTACCATAGGTATTGAAGCAGTGCTTTCTTGGTAAATATTTTGATTATGATTTTGTTGTCGTATTTGTTTTTGCCCTGAGTTTCGCAAGTCTGATGATTCAAGATTGGAATTTTCGTTTGAGAAAATGGAAGTAAAAACTGATAGAACGAAAAGGTTATAGGTTGCATCTAATATTATTTTCCAGAAGCTCATACCTATTACCTTTCACTATTTTATTTTCTTTTATCTACTTAAGTCTTAACAAAAATAGTACCCCTCAGGATTGGCAAAAACAAAACCCCTCCGGATTGGCAGAAACAAGACCTCTCCGGATTGGCAGAAACAAGACCCCTCCGGATTGGCAAAAACAAGACCCCTCCGGATTGGCAAAATTGCGATTCTTCCCGATTGGCAAAAACAAGACCCCTCCGGATTGGCAAAATTGGGATCCTTCTGGATTGGCAAAATTGGGACTCCTCCGGATTGGCAAAATTTGGACCCCTCCGGTTTGGCGAAATTGGGACCCCTCCGGTTTGGGACACCTCCGTGTTTATAAAAATAACTCTTTAGAGACTTTCAAAATTTTCACCCGATACCCTTCCAGATACGTTCTCCGATGCTATTATGTTGTTTTTACTAACTAGGAAGGGTGTGTTTTTTTTCCTAGACCGGATTGAAGCTAAGCCTCTTATTTGACAATTCACCTTAACTGTGAAGGGTCTTATTACTAGCACAGTTTCGACTCGACTATGATCTTCTTGTTCCCTTAGACTTGCCTTTTCAACTAGAACAGCGTAAAATTGCCTTTTTCAACCGTTGCTACTCTTTGGTAGGGGTGTAAGGGCTTTCCAAAGTTTTTTTTATAAAGCGTGAAGGGTCTACCTTTCCGAATTAGTGAATTTGCTGAAAACAATCTTAAAAAATTTTCACGCTTACTTTCTTAAATAATTGATGACTTTATGAGTAAGCTCACGTAGTTTCTGATCTAACGGTACTAAGATCATCTGGATTTGTCCATTAGTTCTAAAGTTATAAACCAAAACGTCTTTTTTCTCTCAAAAAATTTTCTCTCTTATAGGTTCCGCCTAACTTTTTTCGCAATTCTGTTCTTTTCGGCTTAAAATTTATTGATCCGAAGGCCTATAATTTATTGATGCTCAGAAGACTTATACTCTTCTAGTTTAATGCAAAAAAAAACGATCTAAAACGTTCCAGCTGAAAAAATTTGCCAAAAAAATAATGCTATTAGGACCCCTCCGGATTGATGAATCCACTAAATCAAACACATTAAGTTCGATTTCACTGTAACCCGGAAGGTTAACGGCAAGCGGGTTTTAAAACCTGTCAATTCGCTAGTGAACGTTGTCCGAACAACAATTTTTACTGTCCTAACTCAAAAATTTCAAAATTTTTTCTTATTTTGTAGCGTTTCGTTTCTTCAAAAATCAAGAAAATTCGGTTTTTGGTCCCAATTAGTTCCAACTACTTCTGAACTAAACTTAACCGGTTCTACCTATTATATTAGTACAGCTAAGATGTAACTTACTTTTTTAGCACTTTTTTCCGTTTGGAAAAATATCGGTATCTCAAATATCGCGATTTGTGGGGTTGGTCAAAATATCGCTATTTTGACCCTAAAAACCGGTCTGCTTAATGTGTTTTTTACTGAAAAACGGTATAGGAGTATTATATCGGCTCTATAAAAACAATACTAGTAAAACTATACCCCTCCGGGTATGTCCAGTCTCCGAATTAGGGTGCTTAACTCGGAAAATCGCAGTTCGGTGAAGGGTCACTACAGTGCAGTCACTGTCGAGCCCCCCACGGAGTAATATCTTACTTTTTGTACCAAAAGGGATACAAAACTTTTAACGATACCCAACAGTTGATTTTTGTTGTCCTTGAGCCCCTTCTGGTCGCTCCTTGAACTGCTTGCCGGATCAGTCTTCTTCACTAATCCCGAGACCCTTCCGGATTGAGGGCAAATTAGCATTAACGTGCTTAAATACTCAAATACACTACATTACAAGCACCACAAACGGGCCACACAATTGATCGTAACAATCCTGACTAATAAAAATGCCTGTAACAACAATATATCTAATAACAACAAACGGGAGGGTGGGATCACATCTCGTCTGGGAGGATGATTTCTACTGATTTTAAATTTTTTTTGTTTTTGGGTTTTTTTTCGGTTATTTTTTATGTTTTTTGTTTTTCTTAGGTACTATACTACTTTTTGTTTGGTTTCTTGTAGATCTTTAAGTGTTTTTGGTCACGTGCCACTCAGGAAATGACGGGACCGCGAATCCCCCCACCCTTCCTGGTTCGTGAATTTTTGGTCTTAACTAAGGTTAAAAAGCTATTCACGGGAATCCGGAAGGCTTCCGCGTTCCGAACTACCCTTCCGCCCCGGCGGTTGGGGCCTTGTTACGGGCGTTATTATGAGCATCAACTCGGCGCGGAGTGCTCGTTAACGGTCCTACCGGTCATGGTGTTAAAAAGAATCATACCCAGGAGCACCATAAAAATATCTATGTAACATTCGCCCGGAAGTACATATCGACGGAAAATAAAGCTAGGTTCTAAAACGACTGGCTAGCGTCTAGACACAGCTCTACATGTTTTTCACCGTCTCCGCCAAAGCCATTAGTTTTGGTGGTTTTCCTAACATCGGGTCGACAAAAACGTTACTGCTTTCGGCTTCGGTCAAAACACTCAAATTAACTTAATTATATGCAAGAATAGTGAGCTCATAGCTGGCTCTCAGCATCCCCAGAACACGAGGTCACTCCTAAAAACAAGGATACTACTATTTACTATATTACTATTGTTTTTGTTCAGTAGATAAAAATCATCATCTCCATGGAAGATGGATCAACCCTTTCCCTCAACTCCTAGCTTCTCCTTATCTGAAAATGATTCTGGATATTAGTTAAATTCAATTCAGGACATAAACAGGAAGCTAAAAGTTTGCATAAAACAGTTTGAGTTCAAGTCTCGAGACCCCTCCGGATTCTGGAATCCGGGGAAATAACGTTTTTTATCTCCTTTCCAGAAGTCTGGACACACACTGTCCCAACACCCTTCACCGTTTGCGAGAATTGCCCTGTACCGATTGTAGCGACACAATCGTTACAACTCGGAACGGTCTTTGATAATTCCCAGTTGTATCTCGTTATTTTCTCGTCGTTAATTCTATCGCAACTATTGTTGTTGTGTTTCTTCCTCGTTTATCTCCAGAATGACCGTTTCAATCATTTCTCGGAAGTGTGACGTCACAAATCGAATTCTTAAAATTTAAAACTTCCAGAATATTCTGACCTTCACGTTTCGTCCAATCGTCCAAATAACGTCGTTAATCTGCCAAAACCACCAATCCTTCAGGTCAGTGGCTACGAATTCGAAATTGCATTTTCGTCCATTCTTGTCGAATGTCACACCATTGGAGATGGATTGACTCTTTCCTTTTTTCTAACTACTCATGCACTGAACTACTATATAAAATTGGAGTTAACTAAACCGTTCAGGGCATTACAGAAGCTAAAAAATTTGTGTTCAACAGTCTCTCACAAAATGTAACATTCGCCCGGAAGATACATATCGACGGAGAACAAAACTAAGTCCTAAGACGACTGGCTAACGTCTAAACAGAGCTTTGCATGCTTTTCACCGTCTCTACCAAGCCAGTACTTTCGGTGGTCTTTCTAACAACGGGTCGAAAAAAAAACGTTTCTGCTTTCGGCTTCGGTCAAAACACTCAAATTAACTTAATAACATGCAAAAATAGTGAGCTCATGGCTGGGTCTCAGTATCCCCAGACCACGAGGTTACTCCTAAAAACAGGGCTACTACTACTTATTGAATTATTATTGTTTTTGTTCAGTAGATAAAAATCATCATCTCCATCGAAGATGGATCAACCCTTTCCCCCAACTCCTAGCTTCTCATCTTAGTAGAATGAATTCGGATGTTAATTAAATTCAATTCAGGACATAATAGGGGAGCTAAAAGTTCATATAAGACGATAAAAGTTTCAGTCCCGAAACCCCTCCTGATTCTCGAATCCTCTGAATCAAGCACATTAAGCTTGATTTCTCTATAACGCGGAGGGCTGGTTTCCACCCCTCACTGTTGTTGGCAATTGCCTTGCAACTATTGTAGCGACACAATAGTTGCAACTTGGAGCGGTCTCTGCTACTTCTGTTTTTCTCTGATTCCGATTATCAATCTTCTCGTTGTTGTCGTTGTCGCAACTATCGTTGTTGTGTTGCTTTTCAGTTTTTCTGCCAAAATGGCCGTTTCTGACGTTTCTGAGAATTGTTACGTCATCACTTCGAAAATTTAAAATTTAGGAATTTCCGAATCCTTCAGCCTTCACGATTTGTCCAATCGTTCGATTAACGTTCTTATTCCTTCTAAATCGCCAATTCGGAAGGTTCGCTGCTAAAAATTCGAAATCGCCGAATCTGCATTTTGGCACATTCTGGTCGAATGTCACATACTCCCCGGACATTCCGGTCAATGTCCTCATTGAATCTCGCAATGTTCGTAAAATAGATACAGTGTCATCGAACAGAATTTACAAAATGCACGAAATTACTTTTATCCACGTCATATCGACTCACTGCAGAATATAAATGGCATCATACTACATCACTATAGCCTTCAAATTCTTTCATTAATCCGCACATTGAGGATATGACCTAAGATAAAAACATATTTTCCGACTTCCAATGTCAATGTCCTGATTAAAACTTTTTCTCCTAGATTTAAAAGGTGTTGGTTTGCAGGACAGTCCTGCCAACCAACAAGCTAAAATTATCCTACTATGCTTCTTCCCTTCGGAAATCTTGCTTGTTATTGTCCTGAATATTAAAACTAAGAAACTCTGTGGTTAGAAAGAACAATGAAACAATCTCCCTCTTCGAGAGATTACCCAAGCCTTTCACGTCACCACAAAGTGATCAGTTCTCCTAGCTGATTAAAAACAGTCATGTAGGCTGGAATATTTAAATATACTCCTTCACTCAAGCCTTTCTAAATAAATAGTAAGTAAGTGTCTCTAAAGCCACTCAACTAAAATCAAAATGCAAATTTATAAATGCAACAATTTCAAAACTCAACTAAATGTTTCAGTTTTCAATTACAACTTGGTTGCTTGTTTTCTCACTTGAGTTTCTTCACACACATAAAACAATTCTGAGTTTTAACTTTTTCTTCATCACTCCTTTGTTTTCTTCTTTTATCGTCGTTTAGAAGTTCTAATACTTCTAAATTCTTCTAATTTCATCTCTTTTTGCATCTCGTTTTTCGGCTATTCGTCAGTGTTCCATTTCCTCCTCCTGTGATAATGACTCTGCACTCTCAGTTTCTGTATCCTGCAACACGTCGTTAGCTATCCTGACGCTGTTGGAAGCCGTCCTCCAACACTTCTGCTCTTCTACCCTCTGTTTGCAACAAGGTAGGGGATCCACGTTAGATTCTCTGTTCCTGCAGAAGCTGTTGTGGAGACACAACGTCACATTTCTCTCCAAATCTTCCTTTAACATCTCTGCCTTCTCCTTTCCACTACGTTCACTTCTCCTGGAAATTCTTTTCACAGCAAAGGTCACTGCATTCCGATGAGTCACGAGAGCCCGCTTGAAAGCTCCTGCTCCAATGTCCAGCTGATATTCACTGTACACTCTGCCGTGCTTCGACATATGCTTTTTAGCATATTCGTACAACCATGCAGTCATGTTAGCTCTGAACCAGAGCACCAATCGTTTTCTTGCCCATATCTTCTTCACTTCCATCGGAATGTTTAGAATTTTGCACATTGTCTCAAAAAGATCTAAATCTTTTAGACAATACAATTTCCGCAACTAATCTCTCGTTGGCGCTTCCTGTCTATTGTTCTCTCTTACGTGAGCTTCCAGCCATCGTATCGCCATCATAACTCCCACTATCACTATTGTTATGGGCTGTGATGAGTGTGGTAAACCCATGGAGAGCATCTCTCCAGAGTCCCAGATCAACATCAGATTACTACGCTTGGGATAACACCAGGTCTGCAGCAAGCAGAGGCAAGGAAACTCGTCATGTGTCATCATGATGCACCTCGAATAACGTTTTCCCGAAGCTTCCAGTAATGGTTCCACTTTCATCATCCTTCGGTGGACTTCATCATTCTCGTCTACTGTATTGTAATCTGTGACAGTTGATCCTCTCTGTTTCTGTCTCTCAAAGTCTTTGAAGTTCCCGCTCACGTATCCCATGAACTTCGTTCCTAGTATTGATTCCAACTCTTCCTTGGTTCTCTCTGGAACTGCTGAGAACATCTAACATATCAACTCGTAAGATTTCTCGGACATCCTCGCCAATCTCACACACTTCGGCACTGAGAAGGCTTGATCCACGATCGTTCTCGTACTCTTTACATCCACGGCTACGAAATGTACCGGGTATCTGCTCTTGCACATTGGAGCCAATGTCGAACCCACCAAATATCGTGCTCCTGATGGCCTACAAAAAGTCTCACTGTGTCTGATGTTCATTTCCGTCTCGATCGCTTCCCTCCATTTTCCTATGTGTTTCTGCTCAGTCTGCAGAACTCCTGGGAATACTTCTACACTGATGGCTGTGACCATCTCATGTTTCTGTTCTAGATTCAATAGTGACTCTAGAGAACCAAACATGCTGTAGAATCCTAGTGCAGTCACTAGATTCACCTCGGTCCCTCCATGGCAATCTGCTATCAGTTCCGTTTCTGTTCTTGCTTTCATCACTACGTTTCCAAACAATACCGTCAATTGCTTGTGTTGTTTCTCTAGGGTCTTCACACAGTCCAGACCTCCACAAACGTGACCTTCCAGTCCACAGACTTCAGCCAGACAGCTACCAGGTTTGACCCAGTCTTCTGGTCCCCAGCCAGGCAACTCCACTTTATCTTCTCCGTTGCTCCTAGAGGCCGTTATTATCACATTATAAATGATGTTAAGGTCACGCAGGTTACAGTCTGCATTCAGTTCCCTCTCCACGTCTTGTGTCGCCCGTATTATCGAGTCAGCGTTGGGACTAGGACACCATGATGGCCTCAACAATTCCCACACTGCCATCAAGCTCGTTCTCAGTAATTCATCTGAGAATCCCAACCCAAACTCCACTCTTTTGTAGGATTTTGGTACGGAAGGTGCAGTCACCTCTTCTTCCAAGACCAGTCCCAATTTGGCCTGTGGATTGTTAACGCTCTTAATCGTTACAATTCTGGACGTCCAGAATCTTAGTAACACCGCCTGCTCGTAATCGAAGAAGCAATCGCGTATGTCTTCACTCAGGAAAGGGTTGTACGCTATCCCTATGATTCCGGATACGTAGCTATACGATTTCTTCTTGATCGGTCCACAGTATTCACTGGACTTCGGCAGTGCCCCCATAGATTCTTTAGTGAGTCTCAGCTCCTTGTTTGAAAATCTCCTGATTTCATCTATCTTTCTCATGGGCTCTAATTCCTCGGGTTCTTTCATGTTCACCCTCATCGGTTTGCTTTGCTGCTTTAGAGAAGAGTAAGGCTTTCGCTCGCTCATCGCCTTCCCTCAGCATCTTAACACAAGTGTTCAATGCAGGTACTGAAATCTGCTCTATCATGAATCGAATGAAACAGAGAGCGTCTCTCCGTTTCGCACACGCTACTGCTGCACCCTCTTGGACTATCCGATCCCTCAGGTTCGTCATAAGGAAAACCTTCTCTTCTTTTGACCTCTTCCTTTCTTCTGAATCATACTCTTCGCGAGTTAGTCCCATCATGCACCAGGCAAACCTCAGTTGTAGCTCTGTTCTTACGTAAGGTACTGCCATGAGAGCGTGTATTCTTGGCGTAGTCCTCATCTCTTCTTCGAAGTACCTTAATACCACTGCTTTCCATGGAAGGCTCACCAACTGCTCCATCGTTTCTGCCTGTATCTCAGACGACGCTAAAGTCCCGTACGCCTTCTGCTTGAGGGTGGTGCCTTGCAATATTGTCTCTAGATAACCTTCCATGGCACCTTTGTCCTCCAGAGCCATCACGTACCCTCCAGCCGAGTTTCGGTATTCCAACATTTCCATGTATCCACCTACAGGTTCATCTATCGACACAGCCTCCGATACTGTCAGTCGGTTGTATTCTACTGGTACTAGTTGTCCTGCGACATTTCCTTTTCCGTGATTCATGGGAGATGGCTTAAAGTCTTTCATTGTGCTCTCCCCACATTGGCTGAGTATTTCCATTTCTAAGGTTGCTCCAGTCAGACTGCGGTCACTCCTTTTGGATTTATAACCTGTTGACTTTATTCCCGCCATGAGAATGGGTGGCACCATCGCTATATCAGTTAACATTTTATCTGTGCCAGGCAATTGATTATCACCTTGTCCCAAATCCATGACCTCCTCGACTCGTTTCCTTTTCGCTGAGTTAACAGCTTTCACCGATATCTCCGAATCCACCTTCGTCTTTCCGACTCTCCTCGGTATCACTCTGCTGCCCAACTTCATTTTCATCGCATTGATTTTATCAATCACCAATTTTGATTGCATCGTCCCTCTCCTGGTTCTTGACAGATACACCACCTCTCCTTTATCGTCCTGCGGTGTCATCTTGATGGGAGAATTCGCTTCACTTTCATCAGTGGCCGAGTTGATCAACAACTCACTCAGTCTCCCTTCACACTCATCAAGCTTGTCAAGGACTTCCCTCATCAAGGGTTGGTTGAGACCCGTTTTCAGAATGGACTGGGTCCCATAGCTCTGAACCACTGTCCAGACTTCTTCCATGAACGCCACTCTGTCCAACTTGCAACCCGTCCTACTCTCGTGGTCTCGATGATGTACCTCCCATTCTTCTTCGGGCAGCGTTCCCAAGAAAAGTACTCTGGCTGAGGCCTCTATTCTTCTTCTTCTAGGTGATTCCATAAGGATTCTTTGTTCGTTATTTCTTGAAATTGCCAGGAGAGCTGCTCTCCGGCAAATTCCGTTTCATTTGTTTTTCGTCTTCTTTTTCGTCTTCGTCTTCGTTTTTCGTCAATTCCGTCTTCATCACTCCTTTGTTTTCTTCTTTTATCGTCGTTTAGAAGTTCTAATACTTCTAAATTCTTCTAATTTCATCTCTTTTTGCATCTCGTTTTTCGGCTATTCGTCAGTGTTCCATTTCCTCCTCCTGTGATAATGACTCTGCACTCTCAGTTTCTGTATCCTGCAACACGTCGTTAGCTATCCTGACGCTGTTGGAAGCCGTCCTCCAACACTTCTGCTCTTCTACCCTCTGTTTGCAACAAGGTAGGGGATCCACGTTAGATTCTCTGTTCCTGCAGAAGCTGTTGTGGAGACACAACGTCACATTTCTCTCCAAATCTTCCTTTAACATCTCTGCCTTCTCCTTTCCACTACGTTCACTTCTCCTGGAAATTCTTTTCACAGCAAAGGTCACTGCATTCCGATGAGTCACGAGAGCCCGCTTGAAAGCTCCTGCTCCAATGTCCAGCTGATATTCACTGTACACTCTGCCGTGCTTCGACATATGCTTTTTAGCATATTCGTACAACCATGCAGTCATGTTAGCTCTGAACCAGAGCACCAATCGTTTTCTTGCCCATATCTTCTTCACTTCCATCGGAATGTTTAGAATTTTGCACATTGTCTCAAAAAGATCTAAATCTTTTAGACAATACAATTTCCGCAACTAATCTCTCGTTGGCGCTTCCTGTCTATTGTTCTCTCTTACGTGAGCTTCCAGCCATCGTATCGCCATCATAACTCCCACTATCACTATTGTTATGGGCTGTGATGAGTGTGGTAAACCCATGGAGAGCATCTCTCCAGAGTCCCAGATCAACATCAGATTACTACGCTTGGGATAACACCAGGTCTGCAGCAAGCAGAGGCAAGGAAACTCGTCATGTGTCATCATGATGCACCTCGAATAACGTTTTCCCGAAGCTTCCAGTAATGGTTCCACTTTCATCATCCTTCGGTGGACTTCATCATTCTCGTCTACTGTATTGTAATCTGTGACAGTTGATCCTCTCTGTTTCTGTCTCTCAAAGTCTTTGAAGTTCCCGCTCACGTATCCCATGAACTTCGTTCCTAGTATTGATTCCAACTCTTCCTTGGTTCTCTCTGGAACTGCTGAGAACATCTAACATATCAACTCGTAAGATTTCTCGGACATCCTCGCCAATCTCACACACTTCGGCACTGAGAAGGCTTGATCCACGATCGTTCTCGTACTCTTTACATCCACGGCTACGAAATGTACCGGGTATCTGCTCTTGCACATTGGAGCCAATGTCGAACCCACCAAATATCGTGCTCCTGATGGCCTACAAAAAGTCTCACTGTGTCTGATGTTCATTTCCGTCTCGATCGCTTCCCTCCATTTTCCTATGTGTTTCTGCTCAGTCTGCAGAACTCCTGGGAATACTTCTACACTGATGGCTGTGACCATCTCATGTTTCTGTTCTAGATTCAATAGTGACTCTAGAGAACCAAACATGCTGTAGAATCCTAGTGCAGTCACTAGATTCACCTCGGTCCCTCCATGGCAATCTGCTATCAGTTCCGTTTCTGTTCTTGCTTTCATCACTACGTTTCCAAACAATACCGTCAATTGCTTGTGTTGTTTCTCTAGGGTCTTCACACAGTCCAGACCTCCACAAACGTGACCTTCCAGTCCACAGACTTCAGCCAGACAGCTACCAGGTTTGACCCAGTCTTCTGGTCCCCAGCCAGGCAACTCCACTTTATCTTCTCCGTTGCTCCTAGAGGCCGTTATTATCACATTATAAATGATGTTAAGGTCACGCAGGTTACAGTCTGCATTCAGTTCCCTCTCCACGTCTTGTGTCGCCCGTATTATCGAGTCAGCGTTGGGACTAGGACACCATGATGGCCTCAACAATTCCCACACTGCCATCAAGCTCGTTCTCAGTAATTCATCTGAGAATCCCAACCCAAACTCCACTCTTTTGTAGGATTTTGGTACGGAAGGTGCAGTCACCTCTTCTTCCAAGACCAGTCCCAATTTGGCCTGTGGATTGTTAACGCTCTTAATCGTTACAATTCTGGACGTCCAGAATCTTAGTAACACCGCCTGCTCGTAATCGAAGAAGCAATCGCGTATGTCTTCACTCAGGAAAGGGTTGTACGCTATCCCTATGATTCCGGATACGTAGCTATACGATTTCTTCTTGATCGGTCCACAGTATTCACTGGACTTCGGCAGTGCCCCCATAGATTCTTTAGTGAGTCTCAGCTCCTTGTTTGAAAATCTCCTGATTTCATCTATCTTTCTCATGGGCTCTAATTCCTCGGGTTCTTTCATGTTCACCCTCATCGGTTTGCTTTGCTGCTTTAGAGAAGAGTAAGGCTTTCGCTCGCTCATCGCCTTCCCTCAGCATCTTAACACAAGTGTTCAATGCAGGTACTGAAATCTGCTCTATCATGAATCGAATGAAACAGAGAGCGTCTCTCCGTTTCGCACACGCTACTGCTGCACCCTCTTGGACTATCCGATCCCTCAGGTTCGTCATAAGGAAAACCTTCTCTTCTTTTGACCTCTTCCTTTCTTCTGAATCATACTCTTCGCGAGTTAGTCCCATCATGCACCAGGCAAACCTCAGTTGTAGCTCTGTTCTTACGTAAGGTACTGCCATGAGAGCGTGTATTCTTGGCGTAGTCCTCATCTCTTCTTCGAAGTACCTTAATACCACTGCTTTCCATGGAAGGCTCACCAACTGCTCCATCGTTTCTGCCTGTATCTCAGACGACGCTAAAGTCCCGTACGCCTTCTGCTTGAGGGTGGTGCCTTGCAATATTGTCTCTAGATAACCTTCCATGGCACCTTTGTCCTCCAGAGCCATCACGTACCCTCCAGCCGAGTTTCGGTATTCCAACATTTCCATGTATCCACCTACAGGTTCATCTATCGACACAGCCTCCGATACTGTCAGTCGGTTGTATTCTACTGGTACTAGTTGTCCTGCGACATTTCCTTTTCCGTGATTCATGGGAGATGGCTTAAAGTCTTTCATTGTGCTCTCCCCACATTGGCTGAGTATTTCCATTTCTAAGGTTGCTCCAGTCAGACTGCGGTCACTCCTTTTGGATTTATAACCTGTTGACTTTATTCCCGCCATGAGAATGGGTGGCACCATCGCTATATCAGTTAACATTTTATCTGTGCCAGGCAATTGATTATCACCTTGTCCCAAATCCATGACCTCCTCGACTCGTTTCCTTTTCGCTGAGTTAACAGCTTTCACCGATATCTCCGAATCCACCTTCGTCTTTCCGACTCTCCTCGGTATCACTCTGCTGCCCAACTTCATTTTCATCGCATTGATTTTATCAATCACCAATTTTGATTGCATCGTCCCTCTCCTGGTTCTTGACAGATACACCACCTCTCCTTTATCGTCCTGCGGTGTCATCTTGATGGGAGAATTCGCTTCACTTTCATCAGTGGCCGAGTTGATCAACAACTCACTCAGTCTCCCTTCACACTCATCAAGCTTGTCAAGGACTTCCCTCATCAAGGGTTGGTTGAGACCCGTTTTCAGAATGGACTGGGTCCCATAGCTCTGAACCACTGTCCAGACTTCTTCCATGAACGCCACTCTGTCCAACTTGCAACCCGTCCTACTCTCGTGGTCTCGATGATGTACCTCCCATTCTTCTTCGGGCAGCGTTCCCAAGAAAAGTACTCTGGCTGAGGCCTCTATTCTTCTTCTTCTAGGTGATTCCATAAGGATTCTTTGTTCGTTATTTCTTGAAATTGCCAGGAGAGCTGCTCTCCGGCAAATTCCGTTTCATTTCCATAAAGGCTGACGGAGGCTCCAGTGTCGAGATGCCTTCATCCGCTGGCTCAGTCGTCTCCAACGTTTCTGCGTTGTTCTCAAGATCACTGAAGATATTGAAATCCAGGCTGGATGCTCCTCCTGTCGATGCCCAGTCGTCTTCCCCACCAGCTTGACTTGCATCTTGTTGCATGGGTTCTTCGGTCTGACGGCTTCCTCCCTGTCCGTCATCTCCTTCTGACATATCCTTCTTTGAGCTCGAGGGTCCTTGCTTATCATTGTCGGTTCCTTCCGGAAACTTCGGTATTATCAATATACCGGCCGATCTATCTTCCTCTTCTCCATGGACCACTTTGATTTCCTCGCAGCCGAAGGGTGCTAGGAAGGTTCTCGCCTGCAGTGTTCCTCCCACTTTCAACTCCGGTTTCACACTAGTCAGGACCAAGGAGGCTTCAGACAGTTCGGTCCTGCCTCTCATCTTCATCGGAGCTAAGCCTAATCCCGTCCATTCTTCGTCAAATCCTCCAGGCTTGGGAGTCGCGGCGTTACTTATTCGCCTTCTCGTCGCTTGATCCGTATATGCAAATCGTGTGTATTGTAACACGGCGGCATTTCTCCCTACAAAGTATGGATCCATCGTTCCCACGAAATTCCCTACTCTCCTTTCATTGGCTTCGAATGCTCCCAATCTAGGAGTCTGTACCACGGAGACTGCTCCGAGCAACATCCTTCTTATCAGAGGGAATTCAGGGATTGCCTCCGGCAGCTTGTCGTAATCACCCCAGTCCTTCGTCTCCTCTCTCACTTTATGATATGCTGCAGTGAGACGAGGCACTCTAGTTATTTCACCATTCGTTTTATCATAGGGTCTCAGATTCCAAAGCTTCGGAAACACTTCGATGTGTCCTCTTTCTACTTCTCCCATGCGATCACGGAAGTGATCGTCAAAATTGATGACTGTCATCTCTGGCTCCGATATTTTCGTAAATAACAGATCCTCACTCATGAGCTCCCGCAATGTGTGCTGTTCACACCAGTTCAGTGTACTACCGCCCACTGCTGATATGAGGTTCAGGTGCAGCACCGACCTCCTATATGCCTCCACCTTAACGTCAGGGAACGCAAACGTGACTGCTGGTCCATAGATCACTGTCACAAACTCCGTGACTCCTCTGATCGGTTCTCATAGCCAAGCTCAGATCAGTTAACAGGGGCATGCCTCCAGCATGTCGCCTAACATCTTCCTCTCTTTCAATAGTCTCGTCTTCTCCCGTTCCAAAGCAATTTTGTTGTAAGAGATATTGGATAAGAGTGTGTCTCAGGTCTCTTATCTTATTCCACGAGTCCGTGGACTTCTTCATATCTAAGTTCCTCACTCTCTCTCTCATCTGCTCTGGACAACGTGTCAGTTTCATCAGTCCTCCCAATTTTCCGTGGGTAATCGCAATCAATGTCAGAAGTCCATCTAACCGCAGGTTCTGAATTCCTTTGGTGAGCAGCATCGCCGGTCCTTTCACGAAACTCTCTGCTCCAAATGTCACGAACAAGGCTATTAGTTCCACTAATGACACTTCCACTACTGCTTGGAGGAATTCTTTTATCAAGTAATGCGAGACTTTCGGGTAGACTTTTGCCAAGAAGGACGCGGTCCAACGGCTCCCAAACCCTTCCAGCATGCTGTCTGTCCGTTCAAAGCCCTCCTGTCCCTTCACTTCCTGGGTCCAGAAGGTTTCCAGAGTAATCTGACACATTCTGTTCACAAATTCAGCGGTCTTTTCTCCGGCATTTTCCGCCAGGTTCACCTCCTTCAACAAGTAGGCATGTATCTTTGTGATCATCACAGGGCCTTGCTCAAAAGCATCTGCACCCAATGCCGCTATTCTAGGATTCAGGTGTAGCCACTGGTTGGCTTCCGGCTTGGTTCTCAAAACCATCGCCTCCAAATGAGCTCTCGTCTCTAGAGAATTTTTCCTTCTCGTGTTTTCATCTGTCCATTTCTCGGAACCATAAGTCGTTGGACATCGCCGCGATCACTCGATGGTCGTCGTCTATTCCCGGTTTCAGTTTGAGCTGTCGACTGAAATTGGACAGTTCCAACCCCAGCACCTCGTCCAACACTAACATGTGTAGCGTATGGTCCTTGAATCCTCTCATCGCGTTTGAGATATCTGACCTCACTGCAGGTAGTTCAGCCTTGAGTGGCCTCAGATTCTTCATCTCAATCATGCGATTCGGGGCTGATATGATCACGTCATATTTTCTTTCCGAAAGCAAGGTCACAATCGCATACACGAATTTTAGTCCATCCGGGAGATGTGCATACCCCGGAGACAACGCGAATACTATTCTCGGTGTCACTTTGGTGAACGACCCCTCCTTCGTCGCATCCACCACTTCACCCATCGACTCAAGGATATCTTTTATCGCTGGCCACACAGCGTTTTCTGCCGTTGTAGTATCTCGGAGTCTGCTCAGAAAACCTCTACTGTGTAGATGGTCATTGATGCCAGCAAACACGATCGTAATTGGGTTCATGTCCGTCTGCCTTTGTACCCCTATAGCCAGAGATATCGATTGCAGTAGGTCCAGGTCGACCGCTGCCAACGCTATGATGTCCGGCCAAAACAGAGACTTGGAGGTGTACACGAACTCTGAATTTGCTACTATCATAATCTTGGCCTTCCTCATTTCTGCTTTGTCATAGGCGGCGAAGATGGTCTCATCTTATCGCTTTCAATCCGCCGTATCTTCGGGCATCACCATCTTGATTCACTAGTTTTGGGTATATTCTCTCCTTCACATGACCAGGGGGTGAGCTTACTTGCCTGAACATCTTCACATGTTGTCCGATCGGCGCCCTTGTCACTAGAAATCTTCCAGGTCTCTCTTCTCGATTCCCTTCGTCATGATTCAACCTCACGTCTTGCAATGGTCTCGCGTTCACTGGTCCCATTGTGTTGTTAGAGGGCAGTCCCTCTGGGGCAGAAAATCTAAAGGCCGTCGTTGAGCTGAAATTTATGCTAGCGGCTATCAACCAGTCTACGCCGGTTATCGAGTACAATCTGCTGACGGACAGCGTCGCTCCATTCAGCATCCTCCTTGCATCTTTGATGAAGCTTACCCTCTGGAGATCCAGCTTCATTAGCTCGTCTTTGTATACATGCCAGGGAGACGGTATGGGTCTTGACCACATCAACAAGCCTCTGCCCGGGCGTCTCTCCTCTCGAATGGTACTTGTCGTCTCCAATCTAGTGTCCGATCTAGACGTGCCGGCTGTCTCTTCGATTGGGTTGACAGGTCCTATTCTTCTCCTAGGATGGATGGTCTTCCTCATCGGCGCTTCTCCCAATCGATCCTGTACGTCTGTCCTTTGACATGGTTCGCTGGAGCTCTGTTGCCTGTAGTTCGTGACGGCCGGGACCGTACCCAAGCGTGTTTCCAGGCTAGGAGGCACAAAGGTGGTAATCACCGCGTCACTAGCTGTTCCTTCTTCCTTCAGCACTCCTGTGTCAAAGAGTTCCACCTCTAGTTCGTCCAATCGCTCTTGGAAGACTCGATTCAACCAAGCTTGTCCTTCGATACTGTCGAAGTGGATGCCGTCCGTGGTCAGTCTGGCCTGATCCATAGCTCTCAACTCATGTTCGATATCCATGAGGATCATTCTTCCGGCGTTTCGACTTGCGAGGTTCCTCAAGATGTTATTCCACCTGACGACTCCCTCGTTGTGCCTTCTTCCTGCTGCGGTCAAGCTCCTCGTGTTCATTGGCACAGTGCAAGCGGTCAGTACCGCGCAATTGAATTTCTGCCAGAGGGTAGTAAGCAAACACACCATCATTGATTCCCATAGTGCTTCCTGCTCATCTGAACCTCTGGAGATGTCATTCGTCCCGACCAGGATCATCACATTGGGGATCCTCCCTGGATTCATCAGTTCCACCATTCGATATAACTGGGCTATCGTCGCGCCTCCAAAGTCCATCACCGTGGTGACCCACGAGGTCCTCAAATTCGATAGTACTCTGACCAAGCTGTCTCCCAGTATCAGATGAGATGTCTCCAGTGGTGGTTGCTGCAGGTTTACTGCCGGGCTCCAAGTCGCTCGATTGAAGCAAGCTCTCGGATCTGTCTCCGGAACTCCCGTGAAATTATATTTCAATTGATTGTTCTTTCGTACGTCTATGATGCGAGACGCTTTCTTCGCTGGCATCTTCTGTATTCTTCTCTCTGGGGCCTTCGAGCTCCCCATGAGTGGCGTCACGTCACTTATCCCCTGTCTGATCACGGTCTGAGAGAGTCGTACTCTGCCCGTGTCGTCGATCGTTCCATAGGGTGCAGTCAACACGGAAGCTGGCGCATTCTTGTTGGCGACCAGTCGTCCAGCTGTCTCTATCAGCTTCCTCACCGTTTGTTCCAAGACGGGGTCACCCAAGGTGTCACTAGGGTCCGGGATTGTCACTCGATCTGTCGCTGTCGGGAGCCGTGTCTCCGTTGTCTGACTCATTTCTTGAGGCGTCAAGAGCTCCATAGGGGACTGCCCATGAGGAATACTCCTTGCAGGTATCACTTTCTCCACGGCCGTTGTCAACGCCATCCGTTCCGATCGCTCCTTGTAGTCCTGCTTCAAGCGCTCAATTTCTTGACCCTGCTTTTTGTTGCAGTCTTCGAACAATCTTTTCCACATGTCCCGATCTTCCTCCGTAATGAGCATGGTTTTGGTCATCTCGTCCAGCTCCCTTCTCGTCCTTTCCAGTTCATCCTTTTTCCATCAAGATCTTGCATGGTTTGGGTCGTCTGAACCTTTTGTTCTGCTTTCGCCCTCTTTGGTGGCACAGCTGCTCTCAGTGGTGAACCAGACGAGGCAGCCTCGCTGTTCATCTCCTTATGCATTCTCGTCAGCCCAGGTTTGGGCTTGGAGGGCATAGGCATTTCACCTGGTTGGTAAGTCCTAGAACTTTCCAATCCAGGTTCATTCGCCAAGTCACTCCCTGAGAGAGCCCCGTTTCTCCACCTCATCACTCTCATGTTCGGGCGGTCTAGCACTCCCCTCTCTCCATATGCTGCCATCAACAGGACTTCCGTGGGGCGGTCCCCACGGTTGTCATGCCCCACGATGTGGATCAGGGCGGTCAGCAACATGACTACCTCTGGGTCCTCCAGAGCAAAGTCTCGATCGATCAGCCGACGATAGATCGCATCTATCATCGGTCCTACATATGCCTCTGCCAGGTCCATCAATTCATCCAAGTTGAAATTATCCATTCGTTCTTCAGATTCGATTTGATTTTGATTCAATTTCCAGGTTTTGACTCAAGTGAGCAATTAAATGATCAATCAGGATCTAGAAAAGAAGTCACGAATATCACACTTGTCAGTTGCACCTTGACAGATATTGTTAAAATTTATTTAAAAACAGTCAGATAAAAAGATTTTTATCCTAAAATTTATTAAAATCAATCGGTCTTTAAAATTTTGGAATTCGACCTAAGATTGGACAGTCCAAACTTTGGATCTATTCCTAAGATTGTCATTCAGTTGTTCATGGTCACTAACCCCTTCTTACCCACGATCTTGATAACCTAACACATAACATAACATAACACACATATCACACATTACATACAACTTAGTCTTTGGCCTAACACCCTCTCGCACGTCACTCAGCCTATACTTAAGTATTATTTCTTATGTAAATATACTTGTATATTAGTATCAGAGAAAATCACGTGGACAAGCGCGTACAATTCCCGAGGATGCATTCGTCCTCTGTTTGGATCGTACACTGGAAGCGAGAGCTCCTTCACGACCATTTCCACGAGGAAGTCTCTCAACCTCGTCAAGGACAAGACTAGGTTCTCCGGGTCCACGTGCTGCTTCTCCGTCGCCCTCGTCGCCAAGAAGCATAGGTATTTTCCCGGTATCTGTGACGCCGCCGGAGGTAAGGCTGCTACGCCCCCTACTCCTGGTCGTTGCTTCCAAAAGAACTCTATGTTTTTATATTCTCTCTTAATATCTGCCGCTAACGCTGTCATAAAACTCATGTCTGCTGTGATTGCTATCGCACATGTTCTATTTGTGAGTATGAAATCACTGTCTCTTAGTATTATGTTGATTGAATATTCATTTGGTAAGTTAAAATATGACTCAAATACCCTCCCTATGTCAGGTTTCTTAGGTTCTTCGCCTGTCTCTGCTTCTAAGTCTCCTGTTTCTCTTGCTACTCTTAATTTTTTTATTATCAAGTTTTCAGTGTGGGTAAGTCCTACCCCCACTCCCCGGACAAAAATATCCATCGACGTCCCCGTCGATCGCATACCGGGTATCAAGTCAAGGTTAGAAGCTGGAATGAGTAGTTGTCCTTCCTGGGCAGCCCAGGAAGGATCATCTTGTTCGGTCTTGATGTATTTCATGCTTTCAAGATCTACGTCTTGAATCGTGACGCTGGTCTCCTCAGGATCTGAGGTCATTTCGTTCAGCCACTCTAAGGCACGCAGGTTCGTCAAGTCTTGTTCATATGACTGCTGTTGCTCGTCGTCGAATTCTACCTCGGGTTTCGACCGGTCTTCGACCCACTCATCGTCGTGATCATCGACTATGTCAATGTCTTGTGACACAGTTATTTCCTCTAGACCCACTACTTCCTCCACTATCTTCTTTTGATCTATCCTATCCACTACAAAGTCGTCACCGTAAGCATTATATTTCTTTCTTGGTCTTGTCCCGTCCTTCTGACGAGTCTGTATCATGAACGGAAGATCCGGTTCCAAGTTCTTGGAAACCTCTATCTGTTCGGGATCCTGCCAATCCTCCTCTGCGTAGGGTAAGGTTTCATCGTCCGCTCCAATCACCTCGTTTGGATCTAGGTCCAGCGGTGTATCCGTTCCTTCCTCCACGACTTCGTTTCCATCGTTCTTCTCCCTGGTGCCCTTTTCGTTGACCTCACAAGCAGGATCCATCATTAGATAATCCCCTTCTTCCATGTCCGCAGGTATACACCAGTCTTCTGTCGATGGATTGTGTGGCTTGATGTTCTCGTAGTGGGCTGCTCGGCCAGTACTCAGTCTATAAAAGCGTCCCTCCTGGTGCACCTCTGTAATCATGAAGGGTCCCCTCCATTTTTTTAGGAGCTTTTTTGTCCCTTTCGGTGGTATAACGTTCTGAAATACCCATACGTAGTCCCCCACCGAGTAAACCTTTGCACCAGCTGCTTTCTTGTCGAATCTTTTCCTTTGCCTTGCCTGTGCTTGCTGAGTATTTCGTCTACACAAATCGTTCAACTCCTGTTGACGTCTGATCACATCCCTCACGTAGACCTGTGGGGACGTTTTCTTTCCCTCATACTCTGGGTAGAAGAAGGTTAAGGTTAAAGACTTTTCGTGTCCAGTTAGCATCATGTGTGGACTGACTCCGGTGGTGGAGTGTTGCGTGCTGTTGTATGCTCCCATCACCTGTGGAAGGTATCTGTCCCAATCGGTCATGTACGTGGAACAATATACTCTCAGCATCGACACTAACGTCCTATTCTGTCTTTCCACTAAGCCATTCGTCTGAGGGTGGTATGTCATGGAGTGAGCCTGAGCAACCTGCGAGCGTCTCATAATCTCTTTCGTAAGGTCTCCTACGAAAACTGTTCCATTATCTGATTGAAACGTCATCGGACAACCATGTCTCGCTATCCACGTATTGATCAGGTGGTCGCATGTCTCCTCCGCCGAGGCAGTTATGCAGGGCACGGCCTCTGCATACTTCGTGAAGTGATCTATCATGACCAGGACTTGGTTATAACCGCTGTCTGTCATGCATATCTTTTGGTGGTCTATCTGCACCACCTCGTTGAATTCAGACGACTCGATCGATTGTAAAGGAAACCGCAATTTCCTTGGATCCTTGACCTGTTGGTATGACAGGCACGCTGTCACCCACTTCTCACATGCCTTTTTCATTCCAGGCCACTCGAAGCGTTTCAGGATCCTCTGATATACCTTGTCTATCCCCTGATGGCCCATCTGATCATGCGACCTGAATAGTAGTTCTGTCTGATAGAGTTGCGGCAACACTATCGCGTTATATTTGTAAAGGACTTTGTCTTCTTCTCTTCTCTTGCATGCCACAATACCGTCCTTGTTCAAATACAACCTCCCTTCCTTCTGCATGAAGTACTGTCTCAGGATACGATAACTGTCTTCCTCGAGGTCCCCTTTATCCGGAGCACCATTCTCGATCCACCTTTTCAGGTTGCTTGTCATGCGATCATTTCTCTGCGCCCTTAGAAGATCCGATAGTCTGTATCTCACCTTTAAGTACGTCTCATGACCCTCATCTGACTATTCAGCTCGTTGGGCTGGTGTGTGCCATCTTCCATCTTAACGCACCAAATCTTCGCCAACGGCTGTGTTTTTTGTTTAAACGGCTGAAGGTCAGTCCTGACTACCTCTTTCTGCGGCAACAGACTTATCGAACGTTTCGATACCGCTATTGTCTCCAAATCATCCGCTGCGTTGTCAAAGACTCTTTCACTTGGTATAAGGTAGCGATCGCTGTCAGGATCCTGGTGCACCTCTCTGTCCAGATCTCTTGCCCGAGTTTCCACTAGTAATGTGTGGATCGCTAGTTCGGACAGTTCTGATCCCGAGCTCGAGTTCCTGTCTGCATAGGTGTCCATTCCTGACTTTCGGGAATTGTCATCCGTTGAAGAGGTTGTGCTGGAGACTGCACGCTCCTCCAAATCATGTCTGTGCCTTCTTCGCATCCATCTGAACTCCCCGGACAAAACCCTGTTCTCTAGGTCCTTTTTCTCATCAGGAATTTTCTCGTCTTTCTCAGACTCCCCGGACAAACTTTCTTGTCCCGGGTGTTGATCTTGTGATCGCTGGTTCTTCTCATCATTCGTCTCCCCGGACAAATAATCTTGCAGCAGATTTTGTTCTACCTTTTCACCTTCCTTATCCTGGTCCACAAAGGTGACGGTTTTCTTTCGCTTGCTGCTCCCCTGTTCTTTCTGTCCGTAAGAAGTACCGTTTAAAATCTCGTGGGGTATTGAGGATATTAGTTGCTGAACTATTGTCCTACAATCCCTCTTGTTCTCTGCGTGCTGTCGTCTAGACGGCATGATCTTCACCTTCTCCCTGACTGTTAGCGATGCCACTGCTGCTGTCCAATCGGGGTCATCTCTGGTCAGTTCTATTTCTAACAATCCACCCAGCATCCGCATCACTTGCGGTGTGACCTGCACCGTTTTATCCAATAATGAGAGACTGTTTATGTTCATGCGAGAGAGTTCTTGCTGGACCAGATTCGAGCGCAGCAACAGATCCAAGGGGACCGGGTCCTCCTTGGATAGGATCTTTATCTCGGCTGCTTTCTCCACCGGTAACTCAGGATGCCCTGGAATTGGATGTCCAGACTTATCCAACCATCTCGTTAAGGGAAGCGCTTCATATGTTTCTTTGTCCAGAAACGAGAATCCCTCCTTTATTTCCGCCTGATTGGCCTGCTTCTGCTCCAATCTTTCATAGAACTCAGTTTTCTTGCTGAGGCTGTCAGCATTCTGGTGTTTATCACGCATCCTATGTTCGATTATCATATGGTAGCCATCCAATCTTACTATCCATCTACCAATATAACTCTGATCCATCGAGTAGGTTTTCAACCAGGATAACGCTTTGTTGTCCACGCGTAACTTGAAGGGAGCGCTCTCCAAGTATGTACGGTACTTTTCCACGAAAGTGACTAGTGCAAACATTTCTACTTTTGGTGCGCCATACTTCATCTCCGTGTCACTCAAGACCTTGCTGCCGTATGCACTGGGACGGAGAACCGTTCTTCCGTTCCACTCTTGCTCTTGATGCAATACCCCTGAGATGGCTACTACCGATGCGTCTGTGTCAAGAACATACATGCCCTTTTCTGTAGGCATGCCTAGCGCTGGCGCTTCGCACAGTTCCCGCTTTATGTTCTCGAAAGCAACCTGTGCCTCATCGTTCCATTCGAACTTTTTCCCCTTGTTGCGCATCAGCTTCTGCATCGGATACACCTTGTCCGCATATCGTTTTATGAATTCCCGTTAGTAATTGGCAAACCCTAGGAAGCTCATTAGCTGTGTGTCCGTTCTCGGAGCCTTCCATGTCAACACAGCCTCTACTGCTTCCGGATCTGGCCTCACACCATGCCTGTCCACCATTCTTCCCAGGTACTTGATCGAATCCCTAAGGATTTCACATTTTGATGGTTTGCATTTCAAGCCTGCTCTTTTCATACATCCAAAGACCTCATCGAGCCGATCAATGTGGTCTTCCAGGGTCGGTGTCGCTATGACTACGTCATCCACGTAACGCATCACGAGATTCCCGTACTTCTTGGTCACTCTGGTCAAAGCCTGAGCCATCAGTCTTTGAAAAGTGGCCGTTGCATTGCACAAGCCGAAGGGCATCCTCTTCCACTGGTACAATCCCAATTCGCATACGAATCCGGTTTTCTCTCTATCCTTCTTCCGCAGAGGGACCTGCCAGAAAGCAGAACCCAAGTCCAATGTTGTGAAGAACTTGGCATCACCAAGCTTAGAGAGGCTCTCGTCTATCCGCGGTATCGGGTACGCATCTTTAATTGTTACCGCGTTCAAGTAACGAAAGTCGCAACAAAATCTAAGCTGCCCCCTTTCTTTTTCGCCATTACCACCCCGCAAGCCCACGGCAATTTCGAGGGTTCTCTCATGTCGTATTCAAGCAGCATTTCGATTTCCGCTCGGCACGCTTCCGACTTGTGTGGCGTCATCCGTCTCGCGCCTTCTCTGTGCGGAACGGCACCTTCCTCTAGTTCAATTTCGTGTTCGACGAAGTTACAGCAACCGATATCCGCCTTATGTTTTGAAAATACATCTGCGTTCCGATTTAAGAGGTCCCGCAATTTTTCGAAATCTCCCTCACCTATTTTCCCTTTTAAATGTTCTATCTCTGGCAAAACTGGTTTGTCAGATTCTAATTCATATGACGAGGGGCGTTCCGGAAAATTCGAGCAGCTCGATAAGCCGTCGTCCGTTTCGGATTTCATTGAAAACAATTTATGAATAGATTTTAATTCATTAATCCTCTTTTAAATTTTATCTTTATTGGCATGAAAAGGACAGTCTTTTACACTGTGTTTCTTCAAGTTTTTTGTCTCCTCATAGTCGGTCCTCATCGGCAAAGCGTAACCAAGCTTCTTTCCACGCTTGATTGAAACCGTGGTGTCCAGTGTGTTCAATAACACACTGACACACAGTCCGCTTCGCGTTACCGAGAAGCTCCGGCCTAAAATCACCGAATTCTGACTATTTGGATTCGGTACTAAAAAAACCTGTTTACTATCGCTTAACGAATTTAAATTTCTCATTCTAAAAATTGCCACCACAGCTTGTCCTGGCTGTAGCTTCACTTTCCTATCTAAAAAATTGGTACCTTGTTTTCGTCTGTTATTATCCTATTAATTGGTTTCTTAACATACTTCCGGTCCGGGTTTCTAATCCGTATCAGACCGTTGTTCGAGTCAATCATCACGTCAAAATTCCTGACGAAGTCTCTGCCCAAGATGAATTGGTCGGCGTCGTCCAAATTTTCTACCACCAGGAAGCTCATCCAAAGATCCCGTCCTCCCATGTGGAGAACCGTTATTGGTGTTCTTCCAGCTACGTAGATCGCACCTCGATTGGCGGCGGCCAGTCGGAGATTCGTTGGAATTAGATCTTCCCTCGTGAAGCCCATTCTTTCCCAAGTTTTTATCGGCATCACACTCACTACCGTTCCTGTGTGCAGAAGCCCTGTGACTCCGATTTTTGTTCCGTTGGTGTCGAGCAGATGTGCAGTCACATCTGCTTCATACCCAATGTGTACTGCATCTTGTTCCATCATGGCGTCATGGCCTATCCTACGGACTTTGAGTTCCTCCTAACCCAAATAGATCTGCCCCATTTGGTCATCATCTGTTGTCACATAAGTCCTGGTGTAGATACTGATTCCATCCACGTTCAGCATCACTTGATACGGCCCATAGACCTCTAGGTAGCGTCCATGAAGTTTCTTCATGCGAGAGCCACCCGTTGTTAGTAGTGCTCGCACAGCTCTCGACTCAGTGCGTGGCTCCACCTGCCTTAGATAATCTGCATATGTGTCCAAATGCATCAAAGTGAACTCGGATGGTTCACTCAGATTCCTGATTACCTGGTGTCCAGCCACTGAAATTATCGACTGTATCCTGCTTCCTTGTGGCACCATGCCGAACCTCTGACCGGAGATCACATTAAGTTTCATGCTCAAACTGCTTCGTGCTTTGGTCTCCTCGACCTCCGTTGCTTCGAAGGTATTCAGTTGTTCCTGAAGTTTCTCATTTTCCAGTTCGAGTTTCACTTTTTGTTCGATCTCTTTCGTCACCAGTTCCTGCTGCACTCTATTTAGAGCATCCCTTGCGGCTGCCCTATAATCAATCTTGAAGTCATCGGCCGCAGTCACGGGTTCTGGTTCACATGTCTCTACAGTTACCGCTTGCATTTTCTTCGTCGCCAGCTCTTGCTGTTTGTCTTTTCCGCGCGCCTCCGCTTCACTCAACAGGCGAGCCTTACTGGCTTTCACTGCTGATAAAGCTTCCTCATGCCTTGGATGCTTGATGTCTGCCACTGCGTCCCAGAATTGTGGACAATCTGATTTAAAATGACCTTCCAAGTTGCAAAAGAAACACCACGGGCCGAATTTCGCAATTACTCCTCTCATGAAATGGCTAAAGTCCTCGAGGCTAAAGCCTATTGCTTTCATGCCTTGTTTGTAAGTTGGGCATGCTGACACATGATGGTCCGTTGAACTGCAATTGGCACAAGAGCGTCTCTTGTCCATATCATCCCTCGGTTTGTACCAGTTGTTCCCTTGGTTTGCTGGTCCGTTGTTAAAATTGCCATAATTGTTCTTGTAGTATCCAGATCTCGAAGGAGGTTTCAACAAAAGATACTCTTTTGACTTGAGCCTCAACTCCTCTGGTGTTGGCGCATTGGTTGATAGTGGTGTGTAATGCGTTGCTAGCATTGTTCGAAGTTCATCATTCTTCACACCATCGATGATTTTTGAGGCTACTGCCAGGTTCATTCTCCGGTTTGACTCATCCGGTTGGCTGCGTCATCTCAGCATTTCCAAGTCGTCGAGAAACCTATCTATCGTTTCATCTTCTCGTTGCCTCCGTTTCTCGAAGCGCATCATCGCTTGGTGTCCCTGCACCCCTGATCCAAAACGGTTTAACAAGATTTCGAAGATTTTCTCGGCTGTGTCACGCTGATATTGCTTCTTTGCCATGACAAAGTTCAGGGCTGTCCCTTCCAAGTTACTGGTAGGCGCACTGCATTCCTGTCTCTCCGACAAGTCCTCTTCCTCGAAATGCAGTTTCATTACCTCTATCCAGGTATCAATACAGCCACCAGATTCATCTTTATAGCATCTTGGTTTCTTAAAGACTCTTCTGGACTTCTCACTGCGTTCATTGGTTCTGGATAATCTTGTAAGGAATGTCTCCAAGGACCTGTTTAGGGGTTCAAAGGCTGTGGCCATTGCCGTAGCATCGCTTGAGTGTCCCGCCTGAGTGTCCTCACACCTTGTCAAAGGCTCTGTATGCGGTGCATCCCTGCAATCCGAATCGCCGTGAGTGTTTCCCGCCTGGCCCACATGACTCCTCCCCGGGCTTGCATGCCCTCTGTTACCGGAATCACTTCTACCAGTCGAATATGTGCCTTGCGTCGGTCGTTCGTTAGAGGTATGTCTGTTCCCCGATGAACTTGCTCTACTGTTCGGGCCCCATGTTCTATTATCCCTTGTGGCATAGCCTGATGAACTGCCCCTGCCTCTAGTGGATCCATATGTCCTCCTCTTTTTATGGTCATTGAAGTTCACCTTCGGCTCCCTGCTGGGACCTCCCGAGTTCGGTTCCCTTTCTTTTGGTCCACTTTTGCTGCCTAGTAGCCCGTCCAACCTATCCATGATAGCCCGAGTTCACCTCTCCATCGTCGCGTCTATCTTTGTGTCAAGAGTCCCAAGAGACTGCTCTTGCTGAATTCTCAACTTCTCCATGTCGTCTCTTAGGCGTAACTCTCTCTGTTCCGCTTCTCTTGTCATTCCCGACAAGTTCTTCGCCATATGCTCGTCCGTTCTTTCTTTCAAGCGTTTTTCGCTCCTACCAACTTCTTGTCTATTGTGGTTTATTTCTTCCCGCAGACTTTCTCTTTCAATGAGAACTGCCCTTTCTAGTTCACTCATTCTTATGGACATCTGTTCATTTTGTTCTCCTAAACTGTCCACTATGTTGTTTAAGGCTTCTTCTAGTGCTACCCCGTTATCCACGAGTGGCGTCACTAGTGGCGGTGTAACCCTGTCGGTCCCAGGTAGCTTCGTGCTTGTCGAGATCCGGGCCTTGACTCTCTGCCTCGACATCTTTTCATTATCCACCTCAGGATCCGCCAATGCGTTGCCTAGCCCTCTGTTTCTACTCTCCCCAGTTTGCAGCTCTGAATTTGTCATAATCGCGAAGTCTCTTGACTGGCCCGGTGTGTTTACCTCTTTGCTTATCGTTCTCACCACACCAAATTTGTCCATGTTTCCAGTCTCTTTTTCGACGTATGCCTCATTCTCCTGGGTCGAACTATTGAGGCTGCCTTGAGATCCAAAATCCACTTGCTCGTCTTCATCCTCTTCTTCCTCTTGAGATTCACCTTCATTTCCTGTGCCCACTCCCATGGTGAACGGAAAGATGTTTCCTAAAGTGTTCCTCATTCTTTCTGAGAACGATGAGGACGTTGTTTGTTTCTCAGTCCCGCCTGCCATCATAGTGTTGTCTGTTGGAGATCTTCTAGTTGCCACTATTTCAGTCAAAATGACGGACAGTTCCGACATCTCCTCTCGATCCAATGTCCCGGTGGAAGTGGCAAAGTCATGGCCTTGTTCTACCGGAGTAGATTCACTCGCCAGCCTCCTGCCTCTCCCTTCCAGTCCATGTACTTCCTGGTTGTCATTCATGGCATGGTCCGTATTGACCTCCACTTCTAACAGTTATTTTTGCTCTTCTGAGGTCTTCTGACTCCTTGTTTCAACCATTCTGCCTGAAACCGTCTCCCCTTTGTCGGTCCGGGCTCGTTTGATCCGATCCACAAAAGGATCGGTCATCGTTTTTCTTTGCTTTTTAGGTATGAATTTTCTAGAGCTATTACCTCGTTTAGGTATCCTTGACTTGTCTAGACTCATTCTCAATTCGTCACTTGTTAATGCCTATACACTTAATTCGATTGCTATTGACCTTATAGTTTGACTACCAATAATAATGACACAACACAATAAATTTCACAAGATTCTATTAAATAGTGACCACGAATCCCTGTATGTTATCAGAGTACAGTTTTGTATATAATTTATTCACACTAACCGATTATCGGTCGTAAGATTTGAGAACTAGCACAAAATGATGTTATCAGTCAATTTAAAAGATAGTGTACTCACTACCCAATCAAGCACAAATTATGTTGATTTAAAATCAAAAACAAAAAAATATATATAATGACAGAATATGAATATCTCTATAAAAAAAAACGTATGTGTATTGTACTTTTAGTTGGTCGCAGTACAGAAGTCAAACTTATATTTTAAAGAAAAAGCTTTCCCTGCTTGGTGCTGCACTAAACAGACAAAACTTTGAAGGCAGTAAATTTCTCAAGTGGGCGTCTATTGCACCCACCGAGTACTGTGTTACCTATCTGCCTTCGGACTGCCCAAGCTAGATCTACTAAAATCCTCAGGGCAGTCACTTTAAAAAAAACATATTGGGTGTCAATCCACACCAATTAATTACGCTCTCTTTAGTTTAGACTTAGTGTCGCGAATATCCGAGTTTGGACCTGTTTTGTTTTGGTCTGGTTTTTATTGAAAGGCAAGTTACCAGTGCAGTCACTGATTCCTAGCCCGTCTGCTAATAACCTAATACCTCTCACTTTAGTCTTTCTTCCTTTTATCTAAGTCTTTTAATAAAATAATACCCCTCCGGATTGGGAAAGAGAAAAAAATATATACAGGACCCTTCCGGACTAACAAAATTTAGAGCCCTCCGGATTGGGACCCCTCTGAGTTAGTAGATATAAGACCCCTCCGGATTGGGACCCCTCCAAATTAGCAAATATCAGACACCTCCGGATTGGCAAATATAAGACCCCTCCGGATTGGCAAATATAAGACCCCTCCGGATTGGGACCCCTCCGAATTAGCAAATATAAGACCCCTCCGGATTGGGAGCCCTCTGGTTTGTAATAGTAGCTTTTCGGAGATTTCCTTCTTTCAACCTATACCCCTCCGGATACGTTCTCCGATGCTATTTTGCTTTTTAAATTAACTAGGAAGGGTATGTGATCCTTTCCTAGACCCTTCCGGATTGAAGTTAAACCCCTTATTTGACAATTCACGCCAACGGTGAAGGGTCCTATCGCTAGCCTAACTTCGGCTCGATTAAGGTTTTCCTGTGCCTTTAGCCTTCCCTTTTCGTCTAGAACAGCCTAAAGTTACTCTATTCAACCGCTGTTACCTTTTGGTAGGGATGTAAGGGCTTTCCTAATAAAAATTTATAAAACGTGAAGGGTCTACCCCTCCCAAATTGGTGAATTTGCTAAAAACAATCTCAAAAACTTTTCACGCTTACTTTTTCGAAAAACGTCCCTATCAGTAAGTTCAGCTAATTTCTGATCTATTGCTAACAAGATCAACTGGATATGTCCAGTAGTTCTAAAGTTATTAACCAAAACGTCTTTTTTCTCAAGTCAAAAAATTTCTCTCTTATAGGTTCCGCCTAACTTTTTCCGCAATTCTGTTCTTTTCGACCTAAAAATTATTGATCCGAGCTCAAAAGGCCTATACTCTTCTAGTTCAATGCAAAAAAAAAACGATCTAAAACGCTTTAGTTGAAAAAATTTGCGAAAAACTATGCTACCTGTACCCCTCCGGATTGATGAATCCACCAAATCAAACACGTTAAGTTCGATTTCTCTGCGACCCGGAAAGCTTTCGGAAAGCGGGTTTTAAAACTTGTAGATTCACTAGTGGAGGTTGTCCGAACAACTATTTTTATTGTTCTAACTCAAAAATTTCAAAAAATTTTCTGATTTTATAGTGTTTCGTACTATCAAAAATCGCGAAAATTCGGTTTTCGGTACCAAAATAGTTCCAACCAATTCCGAACTAAACTTAACCGGTTCTATCTATTATAGTAGTGCAGTTACGATGTAACACACTAATTTAGCGCTTTTTTCCGTTTCAAAAATATCGATCTGTGGGGGGATCAAAATATCGCTATTTTGACCCTAAAAACCGGTCTGCTTTCTGTGTTTCTCACTGAAAAACGATATAGGAGTATTAATATAGGCTATATAAGTAATAATATTAGTAATAATATACCCCTCTAGGTTTGTCCAATATCCGAATTAAGGTGCTTAACTCGGATATTTGCAGTACGGTGAAGGGTCACTACAGTGCAGCACTGTCGAGCCCCCCACAGATTACTATCTTAATTTTTGTAAAAAAAATGGATACAAAACTTGTTAACGATACCCAACAGTCGATTGTCGTTGTCGTTGAGCCCCTTCTTCTTGCTCCTTGTACTGCTTGCCGGATCAGTCTTCTCCCAAGACCCCTCCGCATTGAGCGCAAATCAGCTGACCCTTCCGGATTGAGCGCAATTTATCATTAACGTGCTTAAATGCTCAAATAACCCTACAGTACAAGCCTCACAAACGGGCTACAAAATTGATCGTAACAACCCTGACTGATATAAATGCCTGTAACAACAATATATCTAACAACAACAAACGGGAGGGTGGGATCACATCTCGTCTGGGAGGATGATTTCTACTGATTTTAAATTTTTTTTTGTTTTTGGGGTTTTTTTTCGGTTATTTTTTATGTTTTTTTGATTTTCTTGGGTACTATACTACTTTTTGTTTAGTTTTATATATATCGTTAAGTGTTTCTGTGTGCCAGTCGGTCATGTTGGGAAGTTTGACCTTGAGAAGAGCAGAAAATACTTGATTTTGGAGAGAAATTTTATTTTTCAAAAATTCGAATGGAACATGTCATGCACGATTTTCTCGCGACAACTGAAAATCAGAAAAAGAAATCAGAACAATTTTAGAGCAATTGCGGGAAAGTTAGAAAGTAAAAACGAGTGGGAAATTGCTATTCGCAATTTCCGTCTATATATAATCGAGAGTAGAGCTGTCCTACTTGAAATAGAAGACAGAGTATCCCCGAGAGAGCGATTACTAAAGTTGGACCAGAGTGAACCTTCAGCGGAAAGGCGGACAACTAGAGTGTCCCAACGGTCCAAGAGAACTCAAATTCTAGAGCATGAACTTATCCTTGCTGTCCAAACTATAAAACATTAAACTTCTCTTAGTTATTTATTTCTTGAGTTAGTTACTGACTGGATTATTTTCCCAATTCTTGAGCGTGCTGCTATGTGAGTACAAATTTAATTTCTAGAGTGTGTTTTATGATTGTTATGTTGAGATAAGGCGAGTTTTAGGTTGATCCATCTGAAATGGATCAAAGTCACACTGTCTAATAAAAAGTAACCTAACGGATTGTTCCAACCCGGTTTTTAACGGCGTTCATGTATTTTGGGTATCTAGAGACCTAAGTATGGGGACGTTTCTAATTCTAGAGTGGGGGGATATTTTAGTAGTAGCCTTTAAGCTGTAACGGGTCGTAGTCTCATGTCATAAGCGAACCGAACTGGCTCCGACCGTTCTTGAGGTGGGAAAACACAAGAGATAGTGCCCCTGACCCTTGAGCCAGTGGTTATAGGGCCTATTTTTCTTAAGCCTCATGTGTGACTGCAGTAGACGAATGTTACATAGTGTTTTTATGGCGCTCCTGGGTGGGCACGACATCAAGACTACGGAGTCAAACCCACTTGAGACAGCTTCGGGCTGAATGCCCATTCTAGAGTACCGGCGGTACGGTTCGACAGGAACGTGCAAACCTTCCGGTTGTACCGTGATAGCTTTTTAAGAAAACTCGAGAAAATTTCCTGGTACGCTCTCCGAACGAGGCTTAGCTAACCGAGTAAAGGGGGGCAACTAGGGGGACAAAAACACGAGCAAAAAGACAAAAAGCAAAACAAAAACCAAAAAAGAATAGAAAAAGGAACAAAAACCATAAAACGAAAAAAGACAGTGACTTTGACACCAGATTAGTTGGATCAAACCTTTATATTAATTAAATAGTATACCCATACTGTTTTACAAGTTCGATCGTTTCGATCAACCTAGCAATTTAAACCAGTAAACTGAATAAAGTGCCCAAAGTGGGGCGTTGTCAAGGGTTTTCAGATAGCTTGGAACTTAGCTGGACCAATAGGAGACTTGACTGGAAGAGGTGACCAGCCGAGTGGGAAAGTGGTTCAGGGACACTGAGCTGAACCAATAGGAGACTTGACTGGAAGAGGTGACCAGCCGAGTGGGAGAGTGGTTCAGGGACACTTGGCTGAACCAATAGGAGACTGGACTGGAACAGGTGACCAGTCGAGTGGGAAAGCAGCCAAGAAGGATTTGGCAATTCTCGAGTTCTCAAGTTGGGCAGAACGGGTATCGTTAGAATCCACATTACATTATAGGAGATAAGTGTAAAATTGGATAAGCGAAATCCCCCAGTTTTGAGGAACGTTTTTACTTGAGCAGGCCTGGAAACAGGTCTACGGTTTTCTCTTGAGAGGTTTAGCACCCGGCGCTTAAAGTAATTTTTAGGCTTAAGAAGGGGGGCTAGAAAGGGGGGAGGTTAGAAGGGGGGCTGGTTAAGTTAGAGGTTGGCGGTTGTAAATTGTAAAAAGGGGGAAATTAGAGTAACTAATTAGTCGACATCGTTGACTTAGTTACATTAGAAATTAACACGCGTTGGTAATATTAGGTGGAGATCCAAAATTCAACTCGAGTTAAGACTGGTACGCTGGTTGGTTTGGTAGGGGGGACCGGATATAGACAGCTTTTGTGATACCCCATAAGATCACTAGTGGGGGGAGGAAAGCGCGTGGCAATTAGGTACCAGACATTTTTTTTTTTGGACGAAAGGTAGACATTGGTCACCTTTGAATTTCAGGTGGACTCATTTTTCTGTTTTTATTATTTTTCTTACTTAGATTTTTGTTGCATTTTAGTGAGGATTTGTGTTTGGTTTTATACGAACAGGTGATCACAAGATACCTGCGCACCTACATTGAAATAGAAACAACCCAAAAGAAGAGGGGGTCAGCATTTGGCTTTTAAGAGAGGGTTTTTGGGAAAATTTTACTAGAGCTCGAGTGGTGGTACAAGGTACGGTGGTTCAAGAAGACCCTACAACGAGGAAGACACTCCGTGACGAGTATTGGGACAAGACCGAAGAAGTCTTAAAACAGAGTGGTCTTGGGACAGTGGTCTTGGGACAGGGTCTTGGGACAGTGGTCTTGGGACAGTGGTCTTGGGACAGTGGTCTTGGGACAGGGTCTTGGGACAGTGGTCTTGGGACAGGGTCTTGGGACAGTGGTCTTGGGACAGGGTCTTGGGACAGTGGTCTTGGGACAGTGGTCTTGGGACAGGGTCTTGGGACAGTGGTCTTGGGACAGTGGTCTTGGGACAGGGTCTTGGGACAGGGTCTTGGGACAGTGGTCTTGGGACAGGGTCTTGGGACGGTGGTCTTGGGACAGTGGTCTTGGGACAGGGTCTTGGGACAGGGTCTTGGGACAGGGTCTTGGGACAGTGGTCTTGGGACAGTGGTCTTGGGACAGGGTCTTGGGACAGTGGTCCTGGGACAGTCTTGGGACAGTGGTCTTGGGACACTAGTCTTGGGACAGTAGTCTTGGGACACTAGCCTTGGGACACTAGTCTTGGGACAGTAGTCTTGGGACACTGGTCTTGGGACACTGCCCTTGGGACAGTAGTCTTGGGACACTAGCCTTGGGACACTAGCCTTGGGACAGTGGTCTTGGGACACTAGCCATGGGACACTGGTCTTGGGACAGTAGCCTTGGGACACTAGTCTTGGAACAGTGGTCTTGGTACAAGGGTCTTAGGACACTAGCGGAGAGTACTGTGATAGTGACGAATAGTCTTGGGACGGTATAGAAATTGAAGTCAAATTACAACAAGTGCGTTTTAAGACAGAACAAGACAAATCGAAATAGGTAGGGTTAAGAACAAATTAAGGAAAATTTTTCGGAGGTTTTAGAAAGAGAATTGGAGAAGGTTTTTAACACGTTGTACAGAATTTGTTACCACAAAAAAAAAAAAATATTTTTTTTTACCCTTAGAATAGAATCGTGTATATAATAAAATTGTAAATAGAAGCAGTTGTAAATAGAAATGATGAGGCGGAGTAGGGTACCGGTGCTCGAAAAAAGGTCAAGTGGATCAAACATGAAATATAATTCATCGCTGCGCGGAACGACATCAACAGGCCCAAAGATAACAAAGAAGAACTTTTCAGTTAACATGGTCAGTACGAGAAGTGGCACCGAGAGTAAGACACGAGAAGAGGTGGGGGAAAAACAGGTGGAGCCCACAATCGAAATCGACCTAGAGACACCAGACCAGAGCATAGATGAGGTGGAGAAGAGGACAACGGAATCCACACCGATGCCCCACGTGGAAGACCAAAGTCCAAAAACCGTGGAGTTTTCACGAATAGACGCATTGGAAGACACAACAGGCAATACCCGAGAGACTGTGAAAAACGACTCTCAAGTGAAAAAGACATCCTTCACAGACAAGTTGGCAATGATGGTCGGATTCAAAGCGAAAGAAAACGTGACTGAAGAACCAAAAACAGAAAGAGCACGAACATTTGGTACAGTGAGCACGAAAGCGACAGAAACCGGCCAGAATGAGGAACAAGCTAAAGCAGAGGCTAAGGCCGAAGAGAAACTCACGGCTGACCATGAAGAGACTACCATTGAGCTGGGCGACTTGTTGGCGAAATTAAATCAGATCGACAAAAGACTTAAGAACAGTGAAGAAGACAGAGAGGTGATAAAAAAGGAGATAAGATACAACAAGCACGAGTATCTAGACAGTTATTTTAACCTGGCTAAGGCAACAGAGGAGAGACTCAAGGAGATGTCAGACAAGGTAGAAGCCACCAATGAAGAACGAGAAAAGAACATCAAAACAGACATGCAACAGTTGAAGAACCGATATGATGATGTCAACAGCCAATTAGGGAGCCTGGAAAGGAGAATGGACACAATGAGCAAGAGTCAAGCCGAGAGTTCGTGTGCAATACAGGCGAAGTTGGATGCAATCTTGAGAGGTTCTACTCCACAAGAAAGACCGGCAGCGGATCGTACGCAAAGCACCAGAGTTGACTTTGTAGAACCACAAAGGAACAAACGGCAATCGACACCGTTGCCCTTAACCAGGGATGCGATAAGCATAGCACCAACAACTGCGAAAACAATAATGAAAAATGGAACGTCGAATACAACGGCTGCTCCGGGAGATTCAACAGCTAACAGCAACACAGGACCAGATGCTATGACATGGGCCAGCACTTGGGAGATGATGAACAGGACTCTAGAGGCCTTCGCCACGAGGAACACTGACTCGAGCGACAGGAGAGAGGGAAAATCAAGAAAGACATTCAAGAAGCCAAAAGAATTCAAGGACGACTCCGATGGATGCATTGACACTTGGGTGGAAGTGATGAGATTACATCTAGAGCAAGACAACTTGAGTGACGAAAGGCAAGCATGTACAGCCATACTGAGCAACTTGGAAGGAACGGCATTAAAATGCGTGGTCGCAAAGAAGGAGGAAGAACGCGACACCGCGGACAAGATCTTCGAGATATTGCTGAATCGATTCGGGTCAGGCATGAAGGGTCACCAAGCGATGATGCGATTTGAAAAGAGAAGGCAGAGGGACGACGAGTCAATAGATCGGTTCCTAGATGACCTCGAGAGCTTGAGAAGGAGGAGTGACCCAGAGGAGTCGACAAATAGACGGAACTTTAGCATTGCCTCGAAGTTCATCGATGGGGTGAAAAGTGATGACTTAAGGACAATGTTAGCAACATACTACACATTGTCGAAGGACAGCGCACCCACCCCAGAAGAAATGAGACAGAAATCAAGAGAATACATGCTGATGAAACCTAAGAAGTACTCATATTCCGAAAACAGGAACACGCAAGGGGGAAGCCAACCCCAGAGGTCATCATGGTACAAACCTAGAGATGATATGGACAAGCGTAGATCATGCGCGAACTGCGGGTCAGCGGATCATCATGTGGCTGACTGCACAACGTACAAACAAGGCATGAAGAGCCTAGGTTATGCACCGGATGAGGAGGATATGAGCCAGATGGAGGAACACGAGTACTATAATGGCTTAATCATCAAGATAGGCGCCAGATGCTTCTTCTGTAATCAGGAGGGGCACTTCAGAATGGATTGTCCCTTGTTCTGGGAAGCGGTCAAGGACCAGAATCACCCCAAACATAAGTTGGCATTAGCGGCGGTGCAGAATCAGCGGAACAGGCAAAACGAGTTTGAATCTAGGAACTTGGGGGCACCAAACACCGAATTGCCGACGAAGACAGTGAAAGCTGTTACACATGTTAGTGGTGCGTTAGAGTCCGCGGCCGGAAGCTCTCTAGAGATAAATTATGAGAAAGCGGCGACGGAAGCAATTGCCAAAGTGAAACAAGATCTGGCTGCGAAAGAAATAGAGCAACGACTAAAGTTGGAGATCGAAAGACAGAATTTTAACGAAGCATTAACCGGATCGAACTCAATACCAGAGGCTAGAACGGGCTCAATGAAGACCGGGAATTGCAACATCGTGAAAATGGTGACAGGTAAACCTTTTGGGATATCGAAAATCGGAGCAAGAATAATGTCGATAATCACAGTGGGCGGACACGAGGTAACCAGAAACTTGAGCGAGCCGAGCGACCAGACGATAATGCACATTGACGTGTATGCAGACTACTTGAGTGGAATAAGTCCACAAACGACTTCTAGAGCGCTCAGGGCACTACTCACGAGAGGGGGCAGCAAATCGGTACGTGTTGATAATAGGTACACTGAAGCTTATGGTCCACACGAGGTCATGCTGAATATAGATGGAATCAACATCTATACAAAGACGATGATAACATGCGACGAAGACCTAATTGGACAAATCTATGTAGGGAAAGAAGAATTGAAAGTAAGATCGATCGGACACTGTGCCATGCTTGAAGAAGATGCAATGCACATCGGGACGGAAGCAGACGTGACAGGGCACGTGCTAGACATAAATGGCAAAAAGACTCAGTTGCGTGGATTACTTGACACGGGAGCAGTCTTGAGCGTCATACCAATCGAAACATGGGAAAAGATGGGCTTTGACAAAGGTGACTTGATAGACTCGAGAATACGGCTGTCAGCTGCAAACAAAGGGGCCCTACGGGTGCTGGGCAGGACGCCGATAATAGCCCTCAATTTGGGGGAACGTAACCTGTGGATGAGCTTCATCGTGGTAGAAAACCTAGATGAATCTGACCAATTCATTTTGGGCAGAGACTTCATCAGGAATTTCGACGTAACGATTGATCTAAATAATGCAATGTTCAGGATACGGAATCCGGATAGGAGGTACGCAATCAAACCGGTAAATTTAATAATGGCGAATGAAAACAAAGCACCGGTATTCTTGAGTAAGAGAGTGAGGTTAAAAGCTAATGAAGCGGCAATCGTAAGCTTGAGGATGAAAAATTATAATGAACTAAGTGACAACAAGCAAGTGTGTATAGTTCCAAATCCTAATAGTCAAAGCGCTGCTGTTTTAGGAAGATCATTTTCGATAACGAAGAGCGGCCTCTGCGTCAGTGTCTTGTTAAATACCCTTGATATACCGATCACGATACAGAGAGGCAGGAAGCTGGGATATGCTTTACCGGTTAAAACTAGATATGAAACAATTGAAAACTCAAAACAAAATGAAGTTGTTGATTGTCCCAATCACAGGGACAAAATTTGTATCTTGAGACGATTGCAAAGAATAAAAGATTCTTCAGGTCTTATCAAATCACTTAAGTCAGAAACGGACGATGGGCTTTCGAGCTGTTCGAACTTTCCAGAGAGACCCACACTAGATGAAATGCAAATTGATAAACCGGTTCTGCCGGAGATTGAACATTTAAGGGGCAAACTGAAAGATGAACAGCTCGAAGCTATCAAGGACGTACTAGAGCGAAACGAGGAGGTCTTTTCAAGGCATAAGGCGGATATCGGGTGTTGTAATTTTGTTGAACATGAAATTGAACTTGAGGAAAACGCGGTACCACACAGGGAGGGGGCGAGGCGCATGACCCCACACAAATCGGACGCGTGTAGAAAAGAAATCGAAACGTTACTAGAGTATGACATGATAGAACCATCCAAGTCACCGTGGGCGTGTGGAGTAGTGATGGCCAAAAAGAAAGGCGACCAGTTAAGGTTTTGTTGTGACTTTCGATACCTGAACTCCGTCATGGTGAAGGATGCCTATCCCATACCTAGAATTGATGAGAGCCTCTCGAAATTAGGTGATGCAAAATTTTTTACGACTCTTGATTTAGGCTCGGCTTTTTGGCAGGTACCATTAAGGAAGCAAGACAGGGACAAGACAGGGTTCGCCTGCGAGTTGGGTCTGTTTCAATGGAAACGGATGCCGTTTGGACTCTGCAATGCAACAGCCACGTTTCAGCGGCTGATGGCACACGCGTTGATAGGCGTGACGAAGAAGTACGGCAACCTGGTAATGTGCTACGTGGACGACGTGGTAATAGCGACGCCGACACTAGAAGACCACATCGAGAGGCTTGACGAGGTGTTCGCGTGCATGAAGAGATCGGGGCTGAAGTGTAAACCATCAAAGTGCGAGATACTCAAGGACTCGATTAAATACTTGGGAAGGATGGTAGATAAGCACGGCATTAGACCTGATCCAGACGCCGTGGAAGCAGTCCTAACCTGGAAATCACCGAAGACGGAGCACCAGCTGATGAGCTTCCTGGGTTTCGCCAACTATTATAGAGAATTCATCAAGGGCTATGCGGACAAGGTATACCCGATGCAACAACTAATGAGACATAAGGGCAAGAAGTTCACGTGGAACAACGCGGCAGAAGAGTCATTCCAGAGAATAAAGAAAGAGCTATGTGAGGCACCAGTACTGGGTATGCCGACAGAGAAGGGGATGTACGTGCTAGACACGGACGCGTCAGTAGTCGCCATTTCTGGGATTCTCCATCAAGAACAAGAATGGAATGGGAAGACAGTCTTGAGACCAATAGCATACGGGAGCAAGGTCCTAAGTGACACAGAAATGAAGTACGGAGCACCGAAGGCAGAGATGTTCGCGGTGGTCACCTTTGTCGAAAAATACAGAGCATACCTAGGCAGTGAGCCCTTCAAGCTGCGAGTCGACAACCGAGCACTAAGCTGGCTGAAAACGTACTCAATGGACCAGAGCTATATTGGGAGGTGGATAGTTCGCTTGGATGGATACAACATGATAATTGAGCACAGAACACGAGATAAACATCAAAATGCTGACAGCTTGAGTAAGAAGACGGAGTTCTACGAGAGGCAAGAACAAAGAGAGGCGGACAGACCTGAGATCAAAGACGGCTTCTCCTTTATGGACAAAGAAACGTACGACAGTCTTCCACTCACGAGATGGCTGGACAAATCAGGCAAACCGATAGAAGATCATCCCGAATTGCCGAAAGAGCCTCTTGAAAAGACCATCTTGAAGAAAAATAGAGGGATTCCGATAGGAATAATGCTCAAGTCCAAGATCGTGAGGGAGACACTCAAGGCAAAAGGTTATGATCTCACCCAGGTAGAGGAGGGAACGGTCCGAATAGATGAAGACTTAATGAGGTTGCTTGAGAAACTATCAGATGACAAGCCCGTGATCCAAGGGAAAGGTCAGGAGGCACCGGAACTAACCATACTTCGGAGAGAAGAAACAGTGAACAATACTGACGTCTCAAAAGGAAGCATCACTGATAGCAAGGAAGTTGTGCGATCACTAGTTGAAAAAATCCCCGACAAAATTCTGGAGCAGACAAAAGTCAGGGATAAGAAAGTAACATTCAGAGAAGAAGTTGAACACCTGGGACTAGATCAAGAGTCCGGGGAGTGGTCCAGATTCATGGAAGAAGACGAAACCGGAGAAGGGAAATTGTCCGGGGAGCGTGAAGAATGGGATGAAGACTCGGATGAGAGCAGCGAAGACCAAGACAGTCTATGCATGATACTGGCGGAAGAGAAGATAAGACAGCACGACAGGGAATTACAGACGGATCCATCTTCAGGGACGTACAATCTGGAAACACAAGAGGTACGAGGTGGTGAAGAGCTCGAGAAAATAGCAGTTTCAAGAAAACCACTAAGGGAACTATCGTGCAACTCAAACGTCAGAACGAATCTGGTACCAGAAGACGACATGAAAATCGTGAAAAGGATGATATGTGTGAAGCTGAGTGATGACACCCACAACCCTGGTGAAATGAATGGACAGATCATGGCGCTAAAGGAGCACGTTAAGGCGAGATACAGGCTGTCTGACCTAATAAGGGCCCAGAAGAATGACAAAATGACAAGTAACCTCTCCAAATGGATCCATTCGGGAGTCAAGGAGAAGGGGGAACTTGAGGAAGACAGCTACAAGATCTTGAGCCAGTTCTACAAGGAAAAGAGAGATTTACTTTATCACACAGCTGAAGGGGTGGTAGCGTGCAAGAGAAGAGATGAGGAAAAAATATTACACAAACACAACCTCATCATACTACCACAATTGTACCAAACGGAGGTGCTTTTCAGATCACACGACCAGATGGGCCACCAGGGGATAGATAAAGTACAACAAAGGATACTTCACAGGTTTGATTGGCCGGGAATGAGAAAAGCTTGCGAGAGATGGGTGAATGCCTGCCTAGCATGCCTTCAAGTAAAAGACCCAAGGAAGATGAAGTTTCCCCTCAAGTCTGTCGAGAGTTCGGAATTCAATGAAGTGGTGCAGATAGACCATCAGAAAATCTGCATGACGGAGTCGGGTTATAACCAAATACTAGTTATAATAGATCACTTCACCAAGTTGGCGGAAGCGGTTCCGTGCCAGACAGCCTCGGCAGAGGAGACATGTGATCACCTGATAACGCATTGGATATCGCGATATGGTTGTCCAATGACTTTCCAGTCAGACAACGGCAAGGCTTTTGTGGGGGACTTGACAAAAGAATTGATGAAGAGATCACACATTGCTCAAGCGCACTCGACGACCTATCATCCACAGACCAATGGGTTGGTAGAGAGACAGAACAGGACACTGGTCAACATGCTCAGGGTGTACTGCTCGAGATACATGACGGACTGGGACAAATACCTGCCACAGGTAGTAGGAGCCTATAATAGTACTCAGCACTCAACGACGGGTATCAGTCCTTTCATGATGTTGACAGGCAGGGAAAGGGCAATGCCTATAACATTCTTTTACCCGGAGTACGAGGGGAAGAGGACGTCACCTCAAGCATACGTGAAGGAAGCGATCAAAAGACAACAAGAGCTAAACGAGCTATGTCGGAGAAACACGGCGCAAGCGCAAATGAGGCAACGCAAGAAATATGACGAAAAGATACTAAGAGCAAAGCCATACGAAGTGGGCCAATACGTGTGGGTCTTCCAAAATGTCATACCGCCCAAGGGAACAAAGAAACTACTCAAGAAATGGAGAGGACCGTTCATGATTACGGAAGTACATCAACAAGGACGGTTCTATCGCTTGAGTACAGGGCGAGCAGCACATTACGAAAATCTGAAGCCTCATGTCCCGTCCCCGGAGGACTGGTGCCTACCAAGAGACATGGAAGGTCTTGAGTACCTGGTGGTGGAACCAGCGTGCGAAGTGAATGAGAAAGGCACTAGAGAGAAAAATGATGGTAATGAGAACTTGAGTTTGGACGACAACGAAAAGATAGAAGTGGAGTCGGATGCAGGTTCATTTGTAGAAGAAGACTGGAACGACCCAGAGCAAAACGAGGTACCGAAGTGGATGGAGCCGGATCGACCAAAACCACCGGAAACCAGGACTGGCAATCGTAAACGCACAGGCATGAGGTACAATAGGTACGGGGATGACTTCTTGATCGATAAGATACAGCCAGACAAGTTGGGCGATGAACTACTAAGCGCAGGCGAACTGGAAGCCGGAGAGGAATGGCAGGTCATTGACGATGGTGGACATTATCCGCAGGATGATTACTCGACGCCAGAATTGGAGACGGATCTCGAGCAGAGTGAAATAGAAAGGAGGGAGAACACGAACTTGAGGATTCTAGAGTGGATGCGTGATGTCAAGGACGAGAGCCACGAAGGACAAAGCATTCAGCAAGTCGATATATCAGCAGCAAATTACATGAAGACAGAGGACCCTCTTTTCGGATGGACAGCAACAGACAGGCCACTGGACATCCCTAAGGACAATTCAGACCCGACTACATCGACGGGGACGTCGATAAATATTTTTGTCCGGGGAGTGGGGGTAGGACTTACCCACACCGAAAATTTGATGATAAAGAAGCTCAAGGAAGTGAGGGAAACAAGCGGATTGGAACTGGAGGAAGAAGAACCAGAGCCTACCATAGGAAGGAATTTCAAAACGAAATTCGAAATACCCAATGAATACTCAGAGAACATCATGATAACAGATAGCGACTTCATCCTGTCAAACAGGACCAGCGCGATCTGCATCACGGCGGATATGAGTTTCAAATCAAGATTGGAGGCTGACTTCAAAAGAGAGTACCAGAACGTAGAGTTTCTGTTCAGACAGAGGCCAGGACTGGGAGGCATAGCAGCGCTTCCACCGTCAGTGGCACAAGTCCCGGGCAAATACCTCTGCTTCCTAGTAACGAGAGTCAACGACAGAAACACAATTGATCCCGAACACGTGATATTGGCACTGACAAGACTACGTGACTTCATGATTGAAAGAGGAATAGTGGAGGTCTCGATGCCGGTGTACGACCCAAACAGGGGCAAACTGAGCTCGAGGGAATTGTACGCTATCCTACATGTGGTCTTTGCAGAAACAGAGATAATGGTGCATCTTCACAAGAAGTACTACTTGAGCATCGCCTGAGTCGGGTACATGGAAGTACCAGGTCGGGTGTGAGGGAGGAGTCTTGAGTCAGGTACTGGGGTGCGGCGCAGGTAAAGGGATCTTAAGATGTGATTGGCATGACAATTGAATTTTAAAAGAAAGAATTGATGGTGCTAAAACATAAAATGAATCTGCATGTTCTTAAGGGAGATCCAATCAAATTGTTTTAAGTGATATGTGAATGATAAGATTTTAATCATATGGGTAGAAGGGGGGTCTCTAGGTTAGGAACGTGACATACTAAGTTTTAATGAGCTTTATGTTTTCAGATCAAGTTTGAAAACAAAGTTGAATATCCAACTACACTCAAGCGAGAAACAGAAAAAGAGAATCTTGATTGAACACGCGACAATCCGGATCTACAGCAAGTGCTTGCAAGAGAAGATTTCTAGAGATTTCTTGAATTGGGTAATACTTGAGTTGGTAAGGTAATTCTTGAGTTGGTAAGGTAATTCTTGAGCTGGTTGACATCTATCTACACACATCCCGAAGTTATAAAGAATGGCAGACCGATTCTGGAACTCTATGCCCACGGCTCTGCAGAGGCCCACTCTTGACGAGCTGTACAGACGCTTGAGGGACCTGGACCACACCCAGATCGACGAGAGAATGGCGGTGATGCTGAATGCGATCCTCCAGTTGGAGGATCAGGGCGAGTGCAGGGAGTCTGCGACGGAGGCTGTCTTGATAGTCGGCTACACCACTGAGGGCATATCAAATCGAGCACAGACCAGATGGTTGTCTTGGAATGCGGATGGAGGAGTAAGGGGCTTTGACTTGGCAAGAAATCCTGGCCTGAGTAACAACACCGAACACGGCGCAGGAGAGTTCCCGCTACCGACGAGGCCAACAGCGAGATCCACGGGCCAGAGCTCGAGTAAGGTGCCGTCGATGTCGCGAGCGCAACAGACGACCGAGGCATATCCGGAGCTGGGAGTCCTAAGGAAAGATCTTGAGAAGGCGCTGAAGGAAAGGAATAAAGCGAACCTCGATCGGGATCAGGCGAAGTTGGATAGGGAGAGGCTTCAGCTGGAGAGAGACCAGGCAGTCGACGAGCGGGATCAGACGTTGAAATTACTTGAGATGCTAAGGGCGGAACATCAGCAGGAGCTAAAGGTGCGGGAGAACGCCGCGAATCGCGATCAACTAAAGTCGGAGTTGGAAAGGATAGAACAACGACAACGCGAGCTGGACGCACAAAAGGGAGCCAGGTCAAACGAACGAGTGGTGACAAGCTCAAGGCCAGAGTCGCGCATGGAGGTGGATGAAGCTCCCAGGGCTAGAGGACGGTTCAACCTTGACCGCGAGGCCAGGGAACACATGAGTGAAGGGTTGGAGGTCTGGATACCGAATGACGCGACGCCCTCCTTGCGCAATCTAGAGACCCAACCTGTACGTCCTCTGATGGATGTGGTGTTACCAGGATACACACCAACCTCGACCTCGAGCGGTAGTCAGGTGAGTGGCGCCTCATCGCGCCTGAAGGAGCTGGGCGAGAAATTGCAGCAGCAGAGTCGTGAAAGAGCGACAAGGCCAGAGCTTCCACCGACTTGGAGGGAACAGCCGGTCAGAAACGTCGTGATCGCGAGCTACAAGAAGGACACAGAGGGGAACTACCACAAGCATAGTCGGCTGGACTGGAATGCGGAACAGCAAGCCAGGAGGGAATGCTTCCACGACGCAGCCTGGGTGCAGTATCTAGCGCCACCTCGTGTGCCAGAGGGTGCGGTTCACCTGATTATAGGGGACAGCCTGGTGCGGGTGTTGACCCAGATCCGGTCACATTGGCAGACGGGGGTCTTGAGTTTCGCTGGAGCTGCTACGCCACAGATGTTGGCAACTCTGGACATGCTAGGAATGACCAAAGTTTACACAGTCACCTTGATGGTTGGGACCAACGACGTGTCGAGAGGAGAAGCAAGGAAAGTGACGAGGCTAGGCGACAAGATAAATTGCCTTCTTGAGGAGCTGAGGATCCAAATGGATCCCATCCTGTTGACGATATGCACGGTCCCCTATAACATGATGTTTGATCAACACTCCCTAGAGATGAACCAGAGGGTGCGGAGCCTGAACAAGGCGATCAGAGAAATACACCGAAACAGTGTGCTTCCTCTCAGGCTGTTAGACGTTGCAGAACGCATGGAGAACAAGGGATTCCCTGAAGACACCTCGAAAGATGGAATCCATTTCGATAGGCCAAGGGGAGCTGAGTGGCTGAACGATGTCTTCCAGGTTCACATAAACACGCTAGAAGCGGACCTGCTGGAGACAGCCCAATTCACTTTAGGGCCACCTCCCAACCCACCATTCCTTGCCTCGAGGGCCTTGGCTGGTCGATTGGGAGCGAGAGTTGATACTAGAGATAGCTCGAGGAGCAATCAGACCCGATTGCAGAGTGCCACACCAATGGAGTCGGAGGAGGTAGAGTCATCAACACCTCCGACCTCGGCGATGTCCTCCGTGGTGGTGGCAGATGGCAGGAGAGAAAAGAAGTCTAGGTAGACTACCCGCTTGAGATATCCTGAGAAGGTGAAGGAACTGGATCTAGAGACTTTGGAATGCAGACGAGAGTTGGCGGAAACCCTGGGGATTGAACGAGTGTCGCATGAGGACTTGAATAGACATCATTGCGTAGACTGGTTGAAAGCACACGAGGCGCATTTCTCGAGAACGAAGTTAATGGAGACTACAGACCTGACTGGAATTCCCACAAAAACGATCATGGGACCCATTAACTACAGGCCTCTTAAGCAGCTAGGGAGTCCTGGACTTATAGCAGAACCTCCCAAGCACCGAACTGGCATCGCCAGGATCAAGTTGGCAACCCCGGCGCAATTGAAGGTAGTAGACAAGCTGCTCAACCCGGGGGGGATGGAGTTGCCTGACGCTGCTTACGAAGGTCCAAGGCTGGCAGAGGATCCCAGGTACGGGAAGCCCTGTGGTGGCACCCAATTGGCCAAGACTCTGGCAGTTTATGATAGAGCAGATCCAGCTGCTGCAAGAGTGATCATTGTGGCGGGATCAGACTTCGAAGGAACGTCTCCCAAGTTGTTCTGGCCGGAGACTCTGGTATACTCTTTGCCAGGAGCCGAATTGAACCAGATGTTGACCCTAGTGGTGGCAATAAAGTCGGAGATGCCCTGTGAACCTGAGCTGTTATTGTTTGCAGGAATGAATGACCACCTGCACGCGATGGGACTTCTTGAGCAACTGAAGGGCAAAGAGATTCCGACATCAAAGAAGATATGGGAGGCTATTCAGGCTTTATTTGCGGCGATGAATGAGGTACAAGAGAACGTAGCCTCGAGATTTGGGTCCAAGACAAAGGTGGTGTTTACCACATCCCCAGGATACGCCAGCATGCCACCCGCCCTACAATTCGTGTATGCGGTCTTAATCTTGATAGCGGAAGGGAGTGAATGGCGGATTCTGATGGCAGCCCCCAATCGAGAGCTGGAGCCAGTAAACTTGAGACTTTACAGATCAGAATTACCAGCGGCATGGGCTGACATATCTCATGCGCTGAGGGGCTTTTACGGACTAGCCGATGTCTTGATTGTATTGGATGAGGTACTCTTGCTAGAGATATCGAACTTTGCTAGACAACTCAAGTTCAGCCCAGTCATCGGGGACGATCACCCGGCGATAAACCAGTTGACGGCCAGCCTGTGGTTCCGGAGTATGGATGTGAAAGTCGCAAATTCCACCAGCAGGACTAGAGGACCCAGCAACGAGAGAAGAAATGTGGTCGAGACGGAGAAACAGTTAGAATCGATGAAATATCGCTTGACCCAAGAGAATGGCTGGTGGCCATTCCTGACACCAAGGCTGGAGAACGCCACGAATAAAACGAGGGAGGAAGCACCACTCCTCGTGAAACAAATCTGGAGTTTTCTAGAGAAGCAACTGGAGCTAGCTGAAAGGAGAGACATGACGGTGGTTAGATTTGTCTCGGCCGCCAATGAAGTGACGATTGGAGGATTTTGGAGAGAGCACGCCAACGGCGAATTGAAAACTAGGAGAGATTACGAGATTCTCAAGTTCTTGAGTCCTTGCTGGGAGAGAGAATTCTTGGCAGGAGTGTTCGGCACCACGGCGACTATCTTCGGAGCCTTCGTGCAGGAGATACTGGGCATGCCCATCAGCCTGCTCTTGGCCCTGTATTTGGTCTACCCCAGATACTTGTTCAATATGGGTCCAGCATATATGTTTAGTCGGGGAGTGGAGACACTTCGAGTTGATGGGTATCTGGCACTAGTGCTCTTGACCCATGGGGAATTGGTGTCGTTTCATCGGTTAATGGAATATGGAGAACCTCTGTCTATGGGGAAAGTCCACACGAGCATTGAAACCAGCTCCTACAAGTGCGCCGCAGGGTTGAAGACACTGCTGGTGCAATACCTCATGATGCAGAATCGATACATGACGGGTGAAGATGAAAACCCAATCTCGAGAGAAGAATGGGAGAAGGCGAACAGAGGGATGCCTCTGTTAACGGACCTGTGTCTGGCAATGAGGTCGGACCCAATGGGGATAATCCGAGGTCTGGAGGAGGTGGTGACCTGCATCTATGGTCCAGCAGTAACGTACGCGTTTCCAGATCCCCTGGTGATAACGTATCGTCACTCGGTGACGCACTTGAGTCTCATCAGCGTACTGGATGGTGCAGCACTGAATTGGTGTCAGCAGGAAGTGCTCAGGGCGCGTATGAGCAACACGGTACTCTTCGGAAAAGTGAAAGATGCTGAGATGATGGTGTGCAATTTCAGGGGACAAATGCAATGCAGAATGGGAGGCAAGCGAGAGGGCCCTATTGAAATGTATCCCAAATTCTGGAACTTGAACCCATTGACGGCGGACGGACGTGAAATCTTGAGAATTCCTGCCTGGAAGGAGTGCTTCGCACTGGTGAAGAGGGAGCTAGAGACCATAATGGAGAAAGAAATCCTCCCGGCAACCATGCCTGAGTTCCCAATAGTCAGGAGGATGACCTTAGGTATGAATAGTCCCTTGGTAGTTCCCTCCATAATGGCGAGGATGAGGGCGGAGGAAATGCAGAAGGATTTCACTGATGGCTGGGACCCCCTGTTCATTGGCTACACGGCGGCGGTCTATTTCCATACCAGCGAGATGAAGGTAAATTCGTGGACGACGCAAGCGAAAAAGAGTAGAGGTTCGCAGCCCCCAGGGTATGAGGTGAGGAAAGTCTTGAGAACTCTTGAGAAGGAGGGACTTGATAACATGTTGCCCATATGGGATGATGGCAGGATGATCGTGATGGAGGGGCACGTCGCACTGGTGGACGACATGAAATTTGCCACGAGAAAATATAAGGCGCCCTATGGCTTGGAACAGGTGGAAATAAGACAGGAAGGAACAGAGCTAGATGCAGCAGGTCAACTGCACGTAGCACTGACGGAATACAAGAAGCTGGATCCTGCGACACCATCACCACTATCCGTGGACACGCCTGGAGACAAGAGGAGCGGACCCGTTGAGGATCGATTCAAAAGAATTCTTGAGAGAAGAAGAAATGAATCGGAGGAAGAAAGTATGGATGAAACTCTCAGTGAAGCTGGAGAGGACATGGAGGTGGGGAATACACCTGAACCAGGGCCATCAGGGGAGGAACTCACCACTCAAGAGCTGTTGAAAGACTTGAGCGAAGAGAATTGGGCAGATACTGCCACACCACCTCTGAACCCGTCCCCGCGGAAGAACCTAGAATTGCCATTGGCAGGTGAGACCTTCAATATGGGGATGTTACTCTTGAGCTCGGAGGAAAGGGGGAAGAACACGTTCGAAGGGAACAGGGACATATTCTTGGGATCTCTCGAGGATGACGCTTGGCAGGAGTTCCTGGAGGAATTCAATCGAGAAGTGGGCAGCGAGACGACGCTGGACAAGTTCAAAAAGGAACTGTGGGACGCAGTAGTAAGATTCGGGGAACCGCTCCTGATAGGAACGGGCCTGGACGAGAAAGCAAGAAAAGAGCTGCTGAACAAGCTAGTGGAGCTGAGGAACGCACGATCGAAGACTAGAAAAGAGAAATGTGAGGACAGCTCTACTCTGAAACGAAAAACTGTGGATAAAATGGTTGATGATATAAAAAGGGATAAGGTTGGGACTAGTAATATGATTAAAAGTACTAATATCCTTAAGGCTCGAGCAGGGGGGAGGCAAGAGTTGGAAGGAGTGGATGGAGAAGTAGAATCAATGATGATAGCCACCACACCCTCGAGCAGAGACGTGAAGACTCGCAAGAGGAAGAGAGAAGTGGAAGGATGGGGTAGTCCTTCAGTGGATGCTGTTTCGGAGGGAAACTTGAGGGAGACGGCGCCCATCGTTTTGGCCCGATGCAAGACGGCGGCATACAAGAACAGCTCGGAACTCAGGAAACCACTTGAAGTAGAAAAGGAAATAGAGGTTTCCACCAGTCCTACGTCAGAAGAAGACTTCAAGCCTCAGAAGGTAAACGTGAAGAGAGGTTCAACGAACGGACAGGTAGGGGAAGTGGAGATCGGCAAAGAATGGATCTCGAAGGCACATCAGGACATGAGCAAACAAGTGACGAGTGATCCATTGGAGAGGAACAAGACGAGGAACACTTCCCGGACGTGGTGGGTGGCCCTCGAAACATTGAAGGAAATGGAGGACTGCTTGAAGAAGTTGGATAGTGGAATAGCTCGCAGGCGACGCAATTGGGCCACCCAGCAGAAAGCCGAGGTTAATAAGATAGAGATGGCGAGTCATCTGAAGAGGTCCTGGCAGAGTTTGTTGAAGGATCATTTTGAAGAGGCGATGAGAACATCCTCATCAGCACCGCCACTAATGGCGAATCCCTTCGTTAGAACTGCGGGACAATTAATGTTCACCTGGAGTCTGGTGGGAATAGAGTTGGAGACATTGACCTCGTATGACAGGCTGAAGTTGGGAAGCAAGAAGCTAGAGGTGTATCAGACACTGATGCAACACGTGGCCAGGGACAATTCAGGCTTGAGCCTGGCTAGAAGAAAAGATGCCACATGTTTCTTGAGATGGACAATGTCTATGATGTCTGATAGCACCATCCTGGCATGCCACCAGAGAGCAAGTGGAAGTAAAACCATGGAGAGAAGAGTCTCAACGATCATCTTGAACGTATATCAGAGTACAGGAATAGAGAAAGAAGATAGCTCCAGAGTATCCTTGGAGAACCATCGAAAGCTGGACGAGGTACGGAGGTTCTCTAATAAGAAGTTCGAGGAAGAACATGATGTTCACCGTAACCTGGCCTCGTCAGAACAATACTCGAGACTCAGTGAGAAGGGGGAATACCAATATGTGTCTGGAGTGATGGGAATAGCCTACAATCCCTTCTTAGACTCGGAAGCTGGAGGAGCCCACAGAAACCATGAGGTAGCGGAGCTACTGAAGTTTTGGACAGAAAGGATAATGGAGATAGACGCAGTGGAGAAAGAGGGGCCGAGCCTGGGCCTGATTCTTGAGAAAACACCAGAGGTGATAAGCATACCGCGCTCAAACAAGAGAGTTGAAGTGAACATGGGCGGTGGAAATGGCTTGTTAACCACGAACTTGGGAGTGATATGGAAGCTACTAAGACCCTCCTGGTGTCCACATCCCCATGCGAGTCTAATCGAGGAAACCACCGAGCGAGTGAGGTTAGCCCCAACGGAAGATGAAGATCTGGCGAAGTTGAGTGTGCTACATAAGCTAATCACACCCCAGATGCAAGAACCAAGCGAAAGGACGAGCGACCCCGGGTCAACAAAGAAATTGGAGCCGGGTAGCTGTCTGGATTCGACGCGTGGGAACGGAGAGCACATCTGCGATGGACGGTCATGCGTCAGAATACTGTCGTTTCAAAATCAAGATCTGGTCACTTGGTTCGAAGACATCACAGAAAGGGAGAAAAGTGAAGTGCAAATAATAGCGGAATGTTACGCGAGAACCACGGTGAATATAGCGACAGCTCTCGGATTCTTCTCGAGAATGTGTGATCTGCAGGCACTGGAGAGACTGGAGTCTGAGCATCATTTAGTGACGGCGTTGAGCGTAGAATCATGGCCCGGGGTGTTGCAGGTGACTCAAAAACACATCCGGAGCTGGAAGGTTGGTCTTGAGGCGGAAATGGGATTTCCCTTGAGCGAAGCTTATGGCTTGCCATTGAACGCGAAGTCGCTGATAGGGTCAATGATGGCCAACTTGTGCGGAAGTCACTACCCGCTACACATGGCGATGGTGGAAGTGTCCAGCCAGAGAATACTGGTGGACAAGGCCTTCTCAGTGCCCAAGTGCGTGAGGTTGGCTCGGATATCGCATCACTCGCACAAGTTGTTGAGAAAAATCAAAGGGACAGTACCAAAAGAATTGAGAGATGACTTGAGCGAAATCTGGGGAGAAGATCTTCTGAAGTTGGAAAGAGAAAACACAAGCGATCACGAGAGACAAAACGTGATCGGGAAACCTGTGGGAAGTACTCCAAACCTGGAAGACAATGACACGATGCACGAGAAAATGATGGAGCTTGAGCCTCTCTTGGAAGCCTCAGGGGAGCGTAATCTCAGGAGCATTGAGATCTCTCATGGGGAATGCCCATGCCACTGTTTGGCACAAACGGTGTGGTATCCAGATCACAAGAACCTTTGCCTGGTGTGGGATGTGGAAGAGATTCGGTCGATCGGACTGCCGGATCACCGGCAGAAGGTGACGCTCTTAGTAGTGAGCACGATGTTAGCTCTGAGATGGATAGAAGAGAATATAACGAAGTATCGGGAGGCGACGACACCAACGGCTGAGTCAATATACGCGATAGACTACAGCAGGAGACTTGAGTTGTTTGAGACTGCGTGCAAAGTATTCGCCATACCAACGGAAGTCAGGCACGTATGGAGTCGCTTGAGGTACTTTCCATGGTTTCGGGCGACACTGACGTCTTGGTTGTACAGGGCAACGAAAGATCACATGAGAAAACATCAAAAGGAGTATCGACAGTTCCAGGCCGAGATTGGGCCGGAAGCTTTCAAGAGACCCCTGCTAACCCATCGTAATGCGATCACGACGGGATGGAAGAGAGTGGGTAAGATGTCTAGAGACAATACCAAAGCGAGGGAGTCGATACTAGAGGAAGACCTGGCGAAGAACGTGAGCTTGAGCCTGCACAACTCCTTTTGTTTGAACCGAGAAGCTAGGGTGAAGGCACTACCCAACCAGGCAAAGAGATTGCAGGAGCAGAGAGAATGGATGCGATCTTATGAACAACTGAAGGCTTGGGAGGAGATTGTGATTAGTTCCGATGATGAAGAGGAACTGTTGAGACAGTTTGCCGCATCTAGCACTTCAGGATGCAGTACATCCAAGGCGAAGAGCACGAGGTGAATGGGCAAATCGGATGGATCTTGGGTCTTGAGAGGGAAGGGGGGCTTGAGTGTGAATCCGAGTGAAACTTGGATTCACGAAAAAGAAATTTTAACAAAGTAAATATTGTTACTAATATACTATATCTATTATATAAATCGAAATGCTGCATGACAATTTCCTGATTGAATAGGACAAAAGAATTTTTAAAATGATTGGCTTGAAAAGCGAAAAATTCAAAGGTGCAGGTAAATGCAGATTTTGATTGCTGTTTAGCAATAGTGTGAAAATTTTAAATGGTCGTGAATTTTGGGGTGTAGATAATCTTAAATCTGCTGCAAACTTCTGTAAATGACCACTGGCACTGTATCTTGAGCAACACTCGGTTTTTCTGGGACTCACTGGCAGAAGACAGCGCGCGATGAGGACATCGATCTCGAGTCCGGGGAGTATGTGCCAGTCGGTCATGTTGGGAAGTTTGACCTTGAGAAGAGCAGAAAATACTTGATTTTGGAGAGAAATTTTATTTTTCAAAAATTCGAATGGAACATGTCATGCACGATTTTCTCGCGACAACTGAAAATCAGAAAAAGAAATCAGAACAATTTTAGAGCAATTGCGGGAAAGTTAGAAAGTAAAAACGAGTGGGAAATTGCTATTCGCAATTTCCGTCTATATATAATCGAGAGTAGAGCTGTCCTACTTGAAATAGAAGACAGAGTATCCCCGAGAGAGCGATTACTAAAGTTGGACCAGAGTGAACCTTCAGCGGAAAGGCGGACAACTAGAGTGTCCCAACGGTCCAAGAGAACTCAAATTCTAGAGCATGAACTTATCCTTGCTGTCCAAACTATAAAACATTAAACTTCTCTTAGTTATTTATTTCTTGAGTTAGTTACTGACTGGATTATTTTCCCAATTCTTGAGCGTGCTGCTATGTGAGTACAAATTTAATTTCTAGAGTGTGTTTTATGATTGTTATGTTGAGATAAGGCGAGTTTTAGGTTGATCCATCTGAAATGGATCAAAGTCACACTGTCTAATAAAAAGTAACCTAACGGATTGTTCCAACCCGGTTTTTAACGGCGTTCATGTATTTTGGGTATCTAGAGACCTAAGTATGGGGACGTTTCTAATTCTAGAGTGGGGGGATATTTTAGTAGTAGCCTTTAAGCTGTAACGGGTCGTAGTCTCATGTCATAAGCGAACCGAACTGGCTCCGACCGTTCTTGAGGTGGGAAAACACAAGAGATAGTGCCCCTGACCCTTGAGCCAGTGGTTATAGGGCCTATTTTTCTTAAGCCTCATGTGTGACTGCAGTAGACGAATGTTACACTGGTCACAAACCTCTCAGGGAACGAGGGAATGGCCGATCCCCCCACCCTTCCTGATTCGTGAATTTTCGGTCTTAACTAGTTTAAAAAGCTATTCACGGTAATCCGGAAGGCTTCCGCGTTCCAAACTACCCTTCCGCCCCGGCGGATTAGGCCTATTAAGGGCGTTAATGTGAGCATCAACTCGGCGCGGAGTGCTTGTTAACGGTTCTGCCGGTCATGATGTTAAAAAAGAATAACACCCAGGAGCGCCATAAAAACATATATGTAACGTTCGCCCGGAAGATACATATCGACGGAGAACAAAACTAAGTCCTAAGACGACTGGCTAACGTCTAAACAGAGCATTGCATGCTTTTCACCGTCTCTACCAAGCCAGTACTTTCGGTGGTCTTTCTAACATCGGGTCGACAAAAAACGTTACTGCTTTCGGCTTCGGTCAAAACACTCAAATTAACTTAATTACATGCAAAAATAGTGAGCTCATGGCTGGGTCTCAGTATCCCCAGACCACGAGGTTACTCCTAAAAACAGGGCTACTACTACTTATTGAATTATTATTGTTTTTGTTCAGTAGATAAAAATCATCATTTCCATCGAAGATGGATCAACCCTTTCCCCCAACTCCTAGCTTCTCATCTTAGTAGAATGAATTCGGATGTTAATTAAATTCAATTCAGGACATAATAGGGAAGCTAAAAGTTCATATAAGACGATAAAAGTTTCAGTCCCGAAACCCCTCCTGATTCTCGAATCCTCTGAATCAAGCACATTAAGCTTGATTTCTCTATAACCCGGAGGGCTGGTTTCCATCCCTCACTGTTGTTGGCAATTGCCTTGCAACTATTGTAGCGACACAATAGTTGCAACTTGGAGCGGTCTCTGCTACTTCTGCTTTTCTCTGATTCCGATTATCAATCTTCTCGTTGTTGTCGTTGTCGCAACTATCGTTGTTGTGTTGCTTTTCAGTTTTTCTGCCAAAATGGCCGTTTTTGACGTTTCTGAGAATTGTTACGTCATCACTTCGAAAATTTAAAATTTAGGAATTTCCGAATCCTTCAGCCTTCACGATTTGTCCAATCGTTCGAATAACGTTCTTATTCCTTCTAAATCGCCAATTCGGAAGGTTCGCTGCTAAAAATTCGAAATCGACGAATCTGCATTTTGGCACATTCTGGTCGAATGTCACAACTAATGGCCTGGTTTTATTTGCTTACTTTGAGATTTTTGCGATTTCCCTGAATTTTTTGAATACTCATTTCTGGTTGGCTGAAAATAAGACAAAAAATTTTTCAGCATGAGGGACGCACCGCTTTTAGAGAAACTGTTAGACTTGAAGTCCCTCATTTTAAAATTTCGTAGTGAAGTCCCGTCGGCTTGATGTCGGGCACCCATTGTAAATATCCTGGCGATGCGCGTAGTTGCGAAAACGTTCGTAAACTTACTTTTCAAATACACTGTTTCAATATATACACTTCATTTTTAATTTATGATTTCTAATGAATTAATGATTTCTGTGTACATAGATGATCCCTGTAATTTAGAATGCGTAATGAGTGCTAAAGTGTTCAAAGTGAAAGCACTGTATGCCTTCTTAGCTTCGCATCCTGACGATCTCGCGTTCAATGAAGGCGAAGTGCTCACTGTTACAAATGGTGACTACGCCGAAGGATGGTTCTATGGGAGAAACGCGGCTGGCAAAAATGGAATGATTCCTAGTGCTTATGTAGATCCTCTTCCACCTTCAATGCCACCGCCTCCCTTGCCAGGAAATGTCAAAGTAGGGTCGTTTTAAAGAATGTATGTTTGATAATTATTTTTTTAGTGAAGGAAAATTTGAGGCAAAGTTTTGCTCAGCATTCATTGCTGAGCGATACTTTATCTCAAAATGCGTATTTTTTAGTCGGAGTATTATAATAACAATACTCCATCCTATGAAAACAACCAGCCCAATGCCGCAACGTCTTACGAGAATTCTCAGATCGGGAATGGGATCTCATATCAGAACACAAGGGTACCGGAAAACATAGCTCCACCCCTGTCAAATGGAGGCGGGAATTCATACGCCAATCAAGAAATTAATTATAACAATCTTCAAAGTTTTGACATGGACGATGCAGGTGGAACAATTGACGATGACTGGGACGAAGACTGGGACAGTGACGAAGATAGCTCAACTGTTGCTGGATCAACAGTCATGGGAAGTGCAACGGGTAGTAGAAGCCAGTCTACAATGGGTCCACCTCGGACACTGGAGACAAGAGATGGAAACTCAGTTGATCTAAGGGCTCGATCAACGTCTGGTAAATACATTTAAAGGATGGATATTAACGGAAGCTGTTTTTTTTTACGTGAAGAAACTTGGCGTATATGTATTGTCGATAAAATTATAGCCTTTATCTCACGGTACTTGGAATTTTTTTGAATGATCTAAGCAGATATATGGCAAGGGAATTTGAGTACCGGCTTTTGTCTTTTAGCCTCCGACGATCTACCCACGCCAACTGATAGAGGGCCAAGTAGAACAGGAATGTCCCGCTCATCTGGGAGTTCAAAAGCAATGGATTACATCATGGGAAATTTAAAACTAAACTCTGAGCCAACAGAAACCATCAATATTACTACAACAACTGCTGGACCATATTGGGAGGCGTGTCCACCAGACAAGCTAGTAAAGTAGGTGCTTTGGTTCGTCATGTAACCGAAGTCGATTACCTTTTAAGTCTTAAATGGAAGCTTTTACTTAAGGCTTGTTAAGTCATCAGTTTTTTAGTGGCGGTTAAAACGTTTACTTCACGTCACGTTTACAGTTATAAATACAAAGAGATGATTCTAAGAACAGATATGAACAAAGTCGTGAGCGGTCGTCTCAGACAAGAATTATTGCTTAAGTCGAATATTTCCAAGCTTCAGCTTTTAAAATTTGTTTTAGATGTCTGCTTTCCGATCCTACTAAACAGTCTAAACTAAAAGGCATGAAGAAATTCTTAGCTTACCAGTTGACAAGCTCAATGGGACCAGGCACAAAAAATAGTGGCACAGTAGTCGTACAGAGACGATTCAAGCACTTCGATTGGCTGCACGATAGATTGCGCGAGAGGTACCCAATCGTGTGTATTCCGCCCCTACCCGACAAGCAAGTCACAGGCAAATACGAATCAGAGTTTGTCAACAAGCGAATGTTTAGGCTGCAACATTGGGTGAGATTTTTTGCACGAGCAAAACTTGCGTTCTTGTACCTGGCAACTTTTCCACTAAATGTGATTGATATGGCCTCTGAAATCGAATTTCTCTTGAGTTGAGCTAAGCGGTCTGCATCGATATCAGGTGACGCATGTTTAAAAAAAGTTCACGATTTTTGTACAAGACGCATCGTTGTACTATGCGTTTAAAAAGCGTCTTCAATTCAGCAAATAAAGCTTTTCAAATGATTAATTTGTCGTGTTTTGCTCGTTATAAAAGTGCAACTTCCATCTCCATGTGAAATACTTTTTGCGGGAAGTTGGATTTTGACTTCATTCTGTTTTGCTGGCTGATAGATGAATCGAATGTCGAGGCACCCGGTTATTGGGCGCAGTCAGGTGTACAGACACTTCATATCAGAGATGGACTCCAACAGGTGGAAAGATGGCAAAAGGAGGGCAGAGAAAGACGACTTCCGGGAGTCTGCATTCTTCTTGACCCTCAAAATACCAAGTGAACCTTTGGACTTGACCGCAATCAGCGGAAAAATTGACAGATTCACAAACTTTGCTCTGACTCTAAGGTTAGTGGATAATTACAAAGGTACATTTCTGTAACTTTAGTAATCGATTATTCTTGTTTTATCTCGTTCCAGGGATAAATTGAAGCTTTTAAATGGACGCAGCAGAGAACAGGCGAAATTGCACCACACAGTTCATAAGCAGAGCTTCTGCAAGATGGGAAATGCTCTCAAAGAGATAAGCGAAACCCTAACAGTCGACACACGCCAGTCAAATGTCGGTGGGTAATCTATAGACGGAGAATCCTCTGTTTATAATGCTCGAAAATTATGTTCAGAAGGTATTAATTAAAATGTCAAAATATAAAAACGATATTGTTATTACACTAGCCAATGTAGTGTTTAGTATGGTTACACTTGCGATGCAAAGTGATTTAGTATGAACTTTCTTTTTTTCCAAATTTAGCCGCAAATAAAGGTGCTACTTTTAGTGGCACTTTTGAATCGGTAGGCTGCGGTAGCCGTATAATATCATATGCGCTTTGACATTGGATTTAAAAAAGTTGGAACAACCGATGCATTTTAATTCATCAATTAAAGCGAAAAACGTTATTTGTTTCAAACAGCAGTACAATGATAAAAGCTCGATTTCAGAAATTTTCCAACTCAATGTATCTTGCAATTTTTTGAAATACATAATTTGGCTTTATGCTTTCCAATTTATTACATGCAAAATTGTGTCTTTTTGTATTTGATGCTACTTTTGCTACACCGAGTTGGCAATTTATTAGCATATGTAGCTGCGTTACTGGTGGCTAGTTTTTTGAGGATTTTAAGCATCCGTGGTTAGTGCGTGAGACTCAAATTAACTAGGTCGAAGATTCGAATCTGACTTTTAGCCGAGTTTTTGCTAATTCGAGGCTCTTATTTCTACTTTTTCTTGTTTCACTTGGTAGAGTTGCTTTTTGGTCGTGTACTCGCAAGTTTTTGCGGGGCGCAGCGTCGCCTCTGTGTTATACTTTTTTTCCAACCTAACTCGCAAAAATTTTTCACGACTTGTTGCATTGGAACTTTCATAGCATCTGTTCTGTGCTTCATTCGTTGTCACTGTTTGTCGATCGTTAAGCGTCCGTGGTTGAGTAAGGACGTGAGGCTCCAAATCTTGAGGTTTCAGTTCGAATTCGACACGCAGCAAAATTTCAACTAACTTCGAGACTTAACTAATTTCGAGGGCTGTAGATTCTTGCGAGGACTTTGATTGATTGGAAGGTTGGTTAATTTGTCCATTCAAATTATCCCTGTTGATGTGCTGAAGTCTGAAGGGGGAAACTTACCCAAATATATTGAGGTACGACAGTGTTACAAAACCTGATTCTACAAGCTTTTTTTACAAAGCTTGTTTTTTCCGATCAAGCGATTCTTTTTTGACAGAATCAGGTATTATGAAAATATTGGGTTACATTTTTTTCTTTCTATTTTTAGAGGCTTTGGAAAACTGTTTCACTTTTCGCTGAAGTTGTAATTTTCTCAGCAGTTATTTCTCCAATTTCGGTTCCAATGGAAAGACCGGTTACTACATTATATGTATGCCTTTTTCGCTAGTCTTTCACCTTGCTCCAACTTCAACGGCTTTCGAAAATTTCAACGCGGGGAATGATTGACTCATTTTCTTGGACTTTTTTCTCAAGATATTTCACCGCCAAATCTGACATTAAATGTTCAATGGAAAGAACAGGTACCGGGAATATCTTCTGCTTCTACCGTTTTGCCTAATTTTTTTTAGAAAAAAAGTTGTGGCCTCAAAAAGGTCATTTTTGACAGTTTGTTCCTTTTTTGGAACTTTTTCGTCTTTTCTCAACAACCACTATCTGATATCGATAAACTGAGGGTTTAATCGAAAAAATGGCTTGTGGTATCATCATAGCAAAAGCGTCTGCGCCCCTATTTTTCATTAAAAAAATATGAACTCAAAAAAAAACAATTTTCGAAATTTTGACCGTTTTCTGAAACTTTTTGGCTTTGCTCGAAAACAACCCTCGTAAATCCGGGTTTGAAGATGTAATCCAAAGAAGAAGTTTATGTTCTTCAGGCGTTAGTAGTTACGCCCCAATTGTGGTTAAAAAATTATGATATTTAAAAATATGATATTCGCAAAAGTCAACTTTCATTTGAGTTTTTATAGTTTTTTTTGGAAAATTTGTTAATTTTCTCAAACTACCCTGCCTAATCTGATATCAAGCGTTCGATCGAAAAAAACTCGTTATGGGAATTTTTCCTGTATTAATGGCTCCGTGATTACAGGTTGAACCGCAATAACAGCATGTGCGAATTTTCCCTGTATAAGCTGCTGTACCTTCTTTTCGTAGAAAAACTGTAATTACTGAGGATAAATCAAGTTTTTGAGATTATGATCGTTGTTTGAAAGCTTTTTTCTTTTTTCAATCACTGCGCGTCGATTCTGAGCTTATTGATTTAATTGAAAAAAAAACATGTTCTAGAGATTTTTCCGGCATAAAGGGTTACACCCTATTTTTGTAGAAAAAAAAATAGGTATGGTTTACGAAAACTGCATTTTCCTAAGTTTTGATTGTTCTCGAAAACCACCCTGCCAAATCTGACATTGAGTTCCATTGCAGCAACGGAAAGTAGAATCTTCCTTGCATGAGTGATTTTTACCTTATTTCAGCAGAAACCACTATGGGTTAAAACTTTTTTTTTCAAATTTATGCTTTTCATCTCGATCAGTACAAGTGTTTGCGAAGCTCTGCTTTGCCTCTTTGTAAAATCAATTTTTTTCGGCTTTTTTTCCGCTTCGTAAGTTTCGATCCGTTGCTAATTTAAAATTCAATTGTCTTTCTGGGCATATTTTACAAGAATTCCTGTTTGATAGAAACCAGTTGTGTAAAAATGCATGGAATTAGATTATTATTTTTTTTCATTTCAACGTTTTTGAGATGCTTTGGGTTTTTATTTCACTCTTTGCAAAAGTTTTACTTTATCTTAAAAACTAACTACCTTGCTGATTTTCATAGAACTGGTGTACTTGAAAAGACTGCCTACATTATCCTATATTCTCTTTTTTTTTACTTTACCACATTGTCGTCAGTGTTGACCCATATTTGACCCATTCTGCTGGAAGCTCCTGAGCTCCAAAAAGTAATGGCCCGCGGAAAAGTCAAAATTTTGATTTTGATACCTTCACAAATCTGAGTCTTTGGGTTTAATCAAAACAGCGGGTTCTGGGAAGCTGCCCTGCATAATCGACTACGCACAATAGTTTTTGACAAAAAATCATATCCCTCGGAAGTTTTTTTTAGTTTTTCTAATTTAGTCGACCGTTTACGAAAACTACCCTCCCGAATCTGAGCTTTTAAGAGCAATCGAAATAGCATAAACACCTATGACCATTTTTTTAAACACCAAAAGCTATGATTCGCTCGAAAATCTAATGGCCGTTTTTTGGAAATGTTTTGACTTTTTTGACAACCATCGCCAATTCTGATATCAAGGGTTTGATCAAAACAACAGTTGACTTTTCTTTAGAACGAATCTATCAAATCTGAGATGAAGGGTTCAATCAAAAGAGCAGGTTGCGGCGATTTCTCGTGTAGAAGCGGCGATTCGTTGTTTTTTCTTAAGAAAGACTTACGTCCCCGGGAAAATTCTAAACTTATTTTAGTAGAGCCACAGCTACGGTTTTGGGCAAAGTACAATTTTAAGAAATTTTGAAATAAGCCATTTCATCTCGCATCAGTATAACAAATTCAAAAATATCAAATAGGAACTTCAAGCTATAGCTGGCTCCCTATTTTTCTTGATAAATCATTTTATCGAGTCTAAATTTTTCCAACATTTTTCATTTTTTTCTTTTTATGTTTTTTTTTGTTTGTGTTTTATCGCAAGTGATGCGAAACTCCGCGTCGCCTTTGTGTAAACATTGGCGTATGCTAGCTAAATTAATTGGCTAAAAGATTTTAATTGTAATAGTCGAAGTTCTGTGTGCTTTCAAAGCGCTCATTTTTAGCTCTAACAAAGGCAATAGAGTTCGCTGGCGAGACTTACGAAGAGATTGGAAAATTATACGACACACAGCCGTCCAATGACTTGATTCCCCTCTGCGAGTCTCTGCACGAGTATGCGGGCATCATTTCACACCTGCCAGAGTTAAGGGGTCTGCACCAGGGGGCTATGAACAAAGTGAAGTACTTGCAGGACCAGGAGGAACTGGGTCGAGTGGAAACGGAGCAGGTATGGTCGCAGAATACAATACATACAATACGCCCACAGTTTTGATTGGTTATTATAACGATACCATAACTTGTTTATAGATAAAATTTTCATTTTTAATGAATACGCTTCTAACATAAAGGAAACTGATTGTTCCGACCATTGAAAATGGGGAGGAACCTTGTATTCAGGTGTTTTAGTTGTTTTCCACGCAAAATCATTTACCACAATTAAGCATCGGAATGTATCGAGTGATATATCATATTAAAACCCTTTCATTCATGACTCGAACGAGATAATTGCCCTTGCGATAAGCTAGGGTTACGCAACCGGGTGGGTGCTTGACTTTTTCCACCGTTAATAACTTTTTATCACAGAATTCGCACTTGTTAAGGTTACACTTGTTTTACTGCAGAGGTAAATGTAGTGGGTGCATGTTAGTTATGGGCCTTGTGTGCCTGTTATGAGTTGTTCTAATTGTGTTTCTTTTTTCGAGAGTATATTTTACGAATATTTTTTTTTGAATTGTTCTTTGTTGGTTTTTATAAGAATGACTGAAGTCATACAAGAAGTTTTGGGAAAATCTTAATCAACTTTCCAGACCCTCATTAATAAAAAAAATATCAAAAATCTTTTTTTTTTGTGTTTAGTTTTCACAATAACTTTGGTTTTAACCTTTGATGCTTCGGTTTGTTCAATCAGCTGTTTTTATCAAATTTTTTTTTCTCGTGCAGGTAGTTTAGTTCAAATGTTTGATTTTTTTTGTTCAATCAGCTGTTTTTATATTTTTAAGAGTAATGAACGCAGTGAAGACTCTTATATAGGTCTTGACAATTTTTTTGGTTTTTTTTTCAGGAAGTCTCCAATAACTACAGATTCATACATTTGTGATGCACTTAGGTATATATGCACTTTTTGACTTCAAATGAAATTCATCTACTGAAAGTGAAGTAAATAGCACTCTCCAAATACGAACGTGGAAATGGCCCGAAAAAACGTGAACGCTTTCCAGCTTCGAAAATGGAATTTAATTTGTAGATTTCCAGCGGAATAAAAACTTTACCTATTGATCCAGTTTTCTCTAGTTGGGTTCATGCTATCAAAAAAGCGCCAATCATAAACTGTTCTAGAAATTCAAAGAGCGTAAAGCTCATCAATTTTTTTCTTTGAAGTTTTTTTTTTTACGTTTACTTGCGTTCACCACTCTTTTCCAATCTTCTAATGGCTATGTTTTTTCTCGTCAGTGTATGAGTTTTTAGACCTTATTGTATTCAAAAGTAGCTATTTCAATTCAAAACGAGAACCTAGCAAGCTTGAATTGCCAGCAAATCAGAAATTATCAAAACAAATTTATGATAATTTTGGTCAAAATTTGTCGTTTTACAATGTCACCTTGTTGCTGTCTGCTATCTTTTTTAATGCGTTGTCAAGTTTCTCCAATTTTGAGTAGTTTTGTGTTCGCTAATTTAAAAAAATTTTCTCACGTCTGGTTAATTTTGAACTGTTTTCAGCTACATCTTTCTAAATAATAGTTCATGGCATATCTTTTTCATTAATATTTGGTCAATTTACTTTCTGTGTGATTTTTTGGTTAATCATGTTTTTCTGTAAACTTTCTGTTCTTGTCCAATCTTATTTTCTTTTTTCTTGGAAGAATTGGCGTTTGTTTAAGGCTTTATCATTAGTCAAAATTAAGTGATTTTTCTTAGTCAGTGTCTTATCCTAAAATCTCTGTCTAAAACTTCCATAAAATTCTCATGCTGTCAAGAAAAAACGGTTTGAATTCTTTCTTTATAGTTTTTTTTAGCGAATTATAGGATTTTATTAGGCTTAGATGCTTGCTCAAACTGATAGATAAGGTTGAGTTGTAAATTAGTTTTTGAAATTTTTTTCAGCGCTTTCTTGAATAAAGTTAAGAGAACTCTAAGTGAAAAATTCCTTTTCTAAAAAAAACAACTTATGAAAAACTTGGTTTTCAAATGAACCGATTGTTTATCATTATCGAAGTTCTAGGCTTCATCTAGATCGTCTCATCACATCATGAACAAAAATGACGCAATGAAAAAAAAGATTTTCCAGCAGAATAAAAATTATGCCCATTTATCCAGTTTTGTCAAATTGAGTTAGTTTTATCGGAAAAGTGTCAATCCTTAATTCGTCTTGAAGTTCAAAGAGTGTTGAGGCCATATATTTTTCGGTGGAAATTCAAAATTGAAGTTTCAAAAATAATTTTTTTTTCTGTTGTTTTGAGTTCGTTGACTCTATTCCAACTGTCTGTTGGCTATGTTTTTTGAAACCGAAGGAAAGTTAAAGAAACAATTAACTTCCGTCTTGAGTTTTTTCACACTTTTACAAGTCACTGTTGGCTATGTCATGGATTTTTGCTCCTGCTCTTTCGCAGTTGAGTTTAATTGTCAATGAACCTATGAAATTCGCCCCATGATGTTTTGTTTGCAATGTTTTGGCATTTATAACACTACCCAGTGTTTACGCGGGTTTCAATATTGTAGTATAAAATTATTGTAAGCCTCTTGCGTATCAGATTTTCTTTGCTTTTTGTAGATGCATTCTTTTCCCGTTTTGGTAAAAGAGTTTTCAGCGGATGGTTTTTTGCTGATTTTAAAATTCTTTAATGCGTTAATTTAAGATGCAATTTATGGACCATATTTTCTAACGTGCAGTTTTTTTTGGTGTTTGTGGTTTCTGAAATTTCCAGAAATGTTTCTGGTTTCTGAGTTTTTTTTTGCTATGAGGCTCTTTGTTTTGTTTCTTTTTCTTTTCAATATGCTGGCTGTGTTATATTTAGAACTCAAAATCTGGAAACATTCAGATTTCTTAGAAAATAGTGTTTTTTTTTGCACTAGCCAGCGTAGTTATATTACGAATAAACTGTTATCTTACCCAAATCGCTAATGAAAGAGCTCATTTGGTGCAACTTTAGCTGCATTTTTTTGTCAATTTAATAGCTTCTGGTCTGTCTATTTTAATGGTGGCTCGTGTTTTTTATTTCCAAGCGCAGATAAGAGGACGTGAGACCATATAATTATTGCGCAGATTATTTCACTTTTTTAAAGTTTTAGAGCTACTCTATCGGTTGCTTGTGAAGTGCAGCTTCGCCTGTTTAAATTTTGTATTGAAATTCTTCCTTCACGTATCAAATTTCCATTAAACAGCTGCACGGATTGAACATTAATGTCTAATGATCATGTGAAGCCGGTTTCTGTGGTTTCACTGAAGGTTATTTCCGACCACAGTAATTCTGGAAGAAAAGAATTAATCTATTTTAATTTGTCTGGCTTCCTTGTGCGTGTAGGGTGAAGCGTGAGGAACAGAAACCAAGTTTGGAAAAATTAATATTGGCTTCAGTTGAAGACAATTCTTTTCAAAATACGTGACAGAAATGAAAACAGTTTTTCGTTCTAATATTTTTCCACGTTAGTTTTTTAGAGCGCAAACTGAAGCTGGTGTTCTGAGATGGAAATATTCCTTTTATAGCTGAATAAATTGCTTAAGGCTGTACAAGCTTGTTTAACTCACTACCTAAATGGACTAAAAAGTTAGAGATTTGTCGCGCCACTGACAAGAAAACTTTTGCGAAATTTTTAAGTATCTGTCGAATCCCGATTGAAAGGTCTTTCATATGCATTATCACCTAACCCTGACGTGAACCTTTAACTGTGGTATTTCGCTTTTTTGCCATGTGGCTCTTTGTTTTGTTTTCATTTTCTTTTCAATATGCTGGCTGTGTTATATTTTAAACTCAAAATCTGGAAAAATCTTTCTATTTTTTTCCTTTTGCACTTTATAGAGCTGATTTGCGTGGAAAAAGATACGGTCAAGAAACTGAAACACCCAAATGCAAAGTTCCTCCCCATTTTCAGTAGTAGGAACAGTTGAAAAAATGTCGATTTTAAGCGTATTCTCTGTATGAAAAAGACGTCTTAAAGAAATTTCGTTTGCAGTCCGATTCGTCCTTGTTGTTCCTTTGTTTTGCGTAAGAAACGCCTGAATGCAAGAATACAAAATTCCTTCTCACTTTCGTTGATCACACTAGCAAGCTTGCGAGCGTTAGTGTATTAATACGAACCTTTTTTTTCTAACCTAACTCGCAAATAAATGTGTTCGCTTAAATGGAATTTTCACTATAGCATTGGAAATTGTAAAGCACCTGTTCTCTGCTTTATTTTTGGCCTGTGTTTGTCATTAATTAAGTGTCCGTGGCTAAGTGGTTAGTGTGTGAGGCTTAGTCTCTAGCTCGCAGTAGGTCGTAGGTTCGAATCCGAGAAGTGGGCGAGTTTTAACTAATTCGAGGCTAATTTGTACTTTTTTTGAACTTTATAGAGCTGCTTTTTGTCGTGTTCTGGCTAGTGTATGCGAAGCGCAACTTCGTTTCTATCGAATAATAGATTGATTGAAACTTTCGAATTTTCCTCATGTTCCTCAAAGTTTTTTTTTTAGCTGGCGTTTGTATTTTCACCACATATAAAAGCTACAAGGTTGTTTAATAAAGTGAAATGTTCCAATTGAGCTTGTAGGCAGTGATGATTGTCAGCGGAAATGCCTCGGCCGAAAGCATTTGACATGAACGTACTATTGGTGCTAACAAGAAAAAAATATAGCGAGCAATCTTCAGTCAACTGTGATGAAAACGGCTTCTTTATCGTATTGTCGTCATTTTTTTTCAGAAAAAAATTGGTTGATGCATTTGTTTTGTATTATCATAAGAAAATTGGCCTGTTCCCTGAAAATTGATGATTCTTTAAAAGTATCTGATTAGGTGCAACAAGTGCAAGACAGGACAACCGTGGTAACTTATTCGGTGTTGGCCGAGATGAACAACTTCCAGTCAGATCGGGACGTGGACTTCTCGGATATGATGCGAGATTACTTACAGCAGCAGCTCATATTCTACAATAACATTACACAAAGGATACAGTTGGCCCTGGAGAGGTTCGACAGCACAACAAGACCACCGGCTCAAAACAATCCTGCAGCTGGCATGTTTAGGTAGAGATAATTAAAATTAAAACTTATACACGCTGAGTGCTTCGCTGTTACCCACTGATAGCAAAGTTTCTGTCTGAATTTGTAAATTTCCCAACAATTATAATGCTTCGTAATCTCAATTCTTTGTCTCAAACGTTGTTAATTGCAGTAGTTTAGTTTCTCGATATTTAAAATTTCATGGACTAGAACGCACTATAAAATCATTCTTTGCAATGCTCAAAACGAAGTTTCTCCATTGTTTGAAAACTAGTTAGCACTCATGTCGTAAACGTCAGGTGTTTCGGTTCGAATCGAAACGTTTCTCCCGTTCTATTGCTCTTCTTCTATCTATGTACATTTGTTTCCCTAGTGTACCTAAAGTAGTTGGATTTAATGCATACACCGGTGCTTCGAACGAATTAACACTGTTTCAATTCAATATTGATTTTTATTCGCTAATTTTGTAAATTAAATTGACCATTTATTGGAATTTAAATCAAATAAATTAAATTTTTTTATATGATACCGGATTCGATGACAGTGGAAGATCCCGGATAGAGAGCAAGTCGATTCACTCTTTTAATGAGGCCTGGCAGCCTATGATCATCTCATCTCATCATGTATGTATATGAAGTCAATTCCGGGCCAGCAACTAATCCGGTACGAAGCGTCGCTACCAATTTTTTACCTGTATCCTATTAGCCAACCTTTTTTTTCTGGACTATCCCTTTCCTAAAAATTAACTAACCTTTTTTAAGATCGATGACAATAGTCCCTAAAGAAGCAACCGGGTTTTTGTGCAGAACGAGTTAGTTCAGCTGAAGTCAGTCAGGATAATTATCACCGTTACGAACATCTGACTGTGCTGTTGGCTGTGTTGTAGATAGCACTGGGTTGCATGCCATTCTTTTGCACCATACGGTTTTTTATATCGCTTAAACGATTCATCTATATGGTTTTTGCAATGATGTGTGAAGAAAAAATTCATTTCAAAAACCTCTACAAAAACCGGTTTTGAGTAATTATCCGGAAGAATTTTTAGTATGACTATCTTTTTTGAACCATATTCAAGTGTGACAGAACGAAGTGATTTTCACTAATTTATTTTCGATTATTTTCGTTTTTTTTTTCAGGAAAAGGTCTTTATGCTTTAATAACTACAGAAATGCATTCATACATTTTAATGCATTTATGGGTACAGATGCCTTTTTTGATTTCAGTTCACTATCATTTGCTATAAATTAGTTAAGTAACGCTTTCTACTTTCGAAAGCGGAAACGGAGCAGAAAAAACGTCAACGACTTTAGTTTCTGGAGGGGATTTAATTTTCAGCGGTTTAAAAACTTTTACCGATTGATCCAGTTTAGTTTTCTTAAATTGTGTTAATTTTCTCAAAAAAAATGTTAATTACTCTTGCGATAAGCAAGGGTATTGCAACCAGGTACTAGACTTATTCCCCCGTAAATAACTTTGTCCACAGGACGCGTCTGGACTCTTCTCTACCTTATATCATTATGTATTCGAACTTCTTAGCGTTTCTGGCCAACTTAGACTGGAGGTAACTAATATGCTTGGGACGCCAAAGGTTGTGGGTTCAAGTCTAACCAGGGCCTGTTTTTTCAAACGAAATATTCTGTTTCAAAAAAAAATTCTCGGCCAATTATTTGTCTGATGTGTCGGCTTAGTTGTCACATCTTGGATTTGATTTTTTAAACGCGCATTTTTAAGTCTCGTTTTAAGTGTTTGATTTGCGCCTAGGTTTTGCAATTTTACTTATCTTGATTTCATATTTCCTGCTTTTTTTTGTTTCGCTAAAATATTCCTCGGCCAAATATATTTTGGCTTATTTTTTCATCGGCCTAATGATCTAATTTTGGGATTTTTTAAGATCAACACAATTTTAGCAAACCACTCCGCACTTATCATGTTGGTTGTATGTTTACCAATCTGTTTGTTGAAATTTCATTTTTTTTCGTTTTGAATTTTTTTTACTTACTTTTTACTGCCTGCATACTCCCCTAGAGTCTTGTTTTTACTTGACCCCCTGTTGACAGCCTTCGAAAAAGAATGGTAGAATATTTGACCCATATTTTTGACTTTTTTCGTTTTCTCAAAAACTATATCTCTCAAACTTTTTTTGGTTTCAATGGATAGAACTGTTTTTAAAAGCTCCCCTGCATAAGGTTTTCTACGACTGAATTGTTTTGCACGTAAAGTTATGGCCCGGAATAGTCGAATTAGTTCTCGAAAACCAACTTCTCAAATCTGATGATGTGAGTTCAATGAGATAAAAGTTTGTTTGAAGCTCTTCTGCATTAGCGTACCCTAACAGAGAATTTTACACATGAAGTTATCGCCATCTGAAAATCAAATTTTTGATTTTTTGACTGTTTTCTTAAAATTAATGAATTTTCTCGCAAACTACCCTGCCCTACCTGAGATTTTGGATTCAATTCTCAGAACGGGCTTCGGGAAGTTCATTCGCTTATGCGACTACGCACAAGTCCAAAAATTTTGCCCCTCGGAAAAGTAAAAATTTTGATTTTGTGAACGAATTTTCTCGAAATTACAGGTTGCATGAATCTCTTCTAAATAACGTTTCCGTTTCTGCACATCATTTCTTCACACAAAAAGCTATGATTAGCTGAGATTTTGGGTTCAATCTAAAAAACGGGTTGTGGGAAGCTTTTATGCATACGCGACTACGCCTAAGTTTTTTTGACAAAAAAAATTATGACACTCAGAAAAGTCAAAGTTTTGATATTTTGACCGTGTTTTGTAAATTGTTTTTGCTCGAGAACTGTCCTGCCTAACCCAGGTTTATGGGTTCAATCGAATTAATAGGTTAGGTAAATCTGCTCAGAGTATGCGGTTATGCCTATTTTTCTTAAAACAACAAGCTATATTTCTCGGAAATATCAACTTTGTGATTTATTGACCGTTTTTTGGACTTTTCTCGCTAACTATCCTGCCAAATCTGATATCTTAAGTTAAACCGACACAAAAGGTTGTTGGAAGGTTACGTTTATATTTACTACGCTCAGTTTCTAATAAAAAAGTTATGGCCTTCAAACCAGTGAAAGTTTTGAAACTTTGACTGTTTTTTTGGAAAGTTTTTGACTTTACGCGAAAACTAGCGGGCCAATTTTCAAGTTTTGTTCAATCGAGAAACCCTGCTTTGGAAATCGTCTCTGCTTAAGCGGCCATAATCTGCTTTTTGCAGAAGAAAAAGGTTATGGATTTTGGAAGGTCTTTACACGTTTTCCTAGAACGTTCGACCGCTTCTTAGAACCTATTTGAATTTTCTTAAAATTTACACAATCGAATCTGAGTTGAAAAATTTCATTGAAAGAACGGGTTACGATAATTGTTCCTTTAGAAGCAGGGATTCCTTAATTTTTTGTAGGAAAAATGTCATCTTTATGTGAAAATTGGTTATCTCAAAAGATCTTACTCTTTTCACTTATTTTAGTAGAGGAACAACTAATGTTTCAGGCAAAGTCCAATTTTTGAAATGACTTTTTTCGTGCCGCATCAGTAGCAAATTCATTCAAAATTAAATACGTAACTCCAGCTTTAGCTGGTCCCGTGGTTTTTTTTGTCGGGACTTACGAAAAGTTTGGCTCCACTAGTTTTTTTCATTATATAATTTTTTTCCTACTTATGTTTTTTATGATGTTTGTGTTGTATTGCAAGTGAAGCGAAGCTCCGCTTCGTCTCTGTGTCATAAAGTTTTCTTGAAAATCACGGAGCTTAACTTAGTTTTATTGTATATTCAAATTATTTATAGTATTTACAAGAACAAAAAGTTTTTCAAAAAAATTTGGAAGCAATGCAGTCGATTTTTGAGTTCTGGGTGTCAAGTCTCAGCCAAACCTTGTTTATTTCACTATGTATGAAGTTTTAAAAAATTCTGGGAAAATTTGAATGGTCGGGTTTGTGTGCTTGTCTTGTCGGCTTAGTTGCCACATCGGGTAATTTTCTGGTGCTTTCAACATTTTTTATGGTAGATGAAAGTATTTTTGTCACACTCCTGTAATTTGTATTTTTAATAGCCTCGAAATTGTATATTTTCCTTGTTTTTAGCCCTGACGATGTATATTTTCTTCGCTTTTTTCGCTTAAAAGCTTTATTAGTCCTATATGGTTTCGGTTTATGTCTTATCGGTTTAGTTACTTAATTTGCGTCAATTCAAAGGCAAAATTTGACAATTTTTTTTAAATAGAAAAATTCTGGTGTGTTGCGAGGATTTAAAGTTCACTTGCGCAAATACACAATTTTTTTATGAGATTCTTATGGTGTTTTTTTTTGTTTTCAGTGCAATGGGCGTCTGCTCACTTGCTGTCGGGTTAGTGGCCGCTCGGTAAATATTAAAAGCTTATTGAATACAGGTGGTTCTTTTTTTCGACTGTTTTTGATTGTTTTTTTTTTCAATTTTGTTATTATCGTCTCATTTTCTAATCAATAGCTTGCACTAATCGCACAAAACATTTAAAAATCTCAGAATAGAATTTTTAATTCAATCTATCTTTTATATATTTAAATGCGGGCTTCACTATCTCGCCATGTTTAAGCTTTTTCAACGTATTATTTTTGCATGTTTAAGCTATATCGTATATTGCAATGGTTAAGAATTTTTTTTACGATTTTCCAATTTGATTTTGGTGGTTATTTTACCGAGTTTAAATTAAGCAGCCCAATATCGAATTAGGGGTTGCAAATTTGGCCTCCAATTTTGAGTGCCCGAATCATTTTAGTTAACGAGATAAGACGATTTTTGAGATTTTTTTCCAGAATTCTCAGAAATTTCAAATAACAAAATAATTTACAAAACTTGAAGTTCCCAACCCTGTAGTTGGGTGCTGTCAGAGTACTGTAAGGAGTTACAAATCTTGCCTCCAAATATGACTGTTCAAATCCTTGTAGTTTTTGAGATATGACGGTTTTTGTGATTTTTCAGAAAACTTATATTAATTTTTTTTTCGCAAAATCTGAAATTCCCAACCCTGTAGTTGGGTCCTGTCCGAGTATTCTCAAAAATTGCGAATCATGCCTCCAAATATGACTGCTCAATTTTTTGTAGTTTTCGAGATATGACGTTTTTTTTGTGATTTTTCCAAAAATTTTCTGAAAACTTCAGAAAGTTTAAATAAATTATTTTTTCAAAATTTGAAATTTCCAACGCTATAGTTCGGTGTTGTCAGGGTACTCTAAGGAGTTGCAAATCTTGCCACAAGCGACTGCTAAACGCGACTGCTCTAATGCTTTTAGATTCCGAGATGTGACGTTTTTTGACTTTTTCAAATTTTCTCGAAGAACTTATCTACAAAGAAATTCAAAAAATTTGAAAATACTAACTTGATGAAGATACAACCTTATTGTCAGCGTACACCCAGGCGTCTCAAAACTTGCCTCTTAATATGAATGCTCAAATCCTTTTAGTTTCCGAGATAAGACGTTTTTTTCTAAAATTTTTTTTTCGGAAACTTAGGTTTAAAAAAATTCACAAAATTTTGGGATTCCTAACCCTATAATAGGGTGCTCTTAGTGGTTGCAAATCTGGCCTCCAAAGTTCTCCAGAGGCCCATTAAGTTTTCGAGATGACGCTTTTAAAATGGGAACTAAAAAAATGTAAAAGTTCGAAATTACCAACCCTGTAATTGGGTGCAGTCAGAGTACACTAAAAGTTTGCAGATGTTGTTTCCAATATATGCGGTTTTTCATGAGCTGTCGTAAAGTTTCGAAGCACCGAAGGTGCCTTAAACGCTAGTTTGTTTTATGGCAACATTTTTTTGCTCGCATGTTTTTAAACTTAAATTAAACGCCGTCGAATGTGTTTTGTGGAGGTGTTTTCCGCAAATAGAACATTATTCCAGACAAATTTAGAAATTTCTTAGTTCTGGTTTTTTCGAAAAAAAAGCTCTTTCTTTGGATTTAGTTGCTTCCTTTCCTTTCCGGTCTGCTAGCTTGCAATGCTATTTTAGTGGTATCTCAATTGATGCGAAGCTCTGTTTCGCCTCTGTGTATGAAAATATTTGTTTTTGCTCAACTGGTGTCTGCTCATAAATTGTCGCCTATGTGACCGCTTCGTCGAAGAAACATTGAGACAAAGATATGAAAGTTTTGTTGGATCTAGCTTTTCTAGATCTAGGTGCGAAGTTCTGATTTGCCTTTGTGTGTAATGTTCCTCAGATTTTAAAAGGGAAATCAGAGCATTCAGGGATTCGCCTTGGACGAGCAGTTTTTGTTCAGTGTGTTAGAGTAATTGAAGTAGCCAAAAAGTTATAGTGGGAAGCAAACATGGAATCTACGTGTTTATAAGAGGGTTTGCTACGCACTATACCAAATGCGCTTAAAACTTGCGTAAACTGTCCACTTAATACTTCGAAGAAAGCGAAAAATATATGTTTTGGTTGTTTTTTTTAAAGAAAAATTAACAAAGAAATTTGACTGCGGGCTCGATCCGGGAATCTCCGGATTGCCAGGTAAGTGTTCTTGCACTAGCCAAGATGAGGTCAAAAACCGCTTGATTAGTACGTATAATACTTTCAATACGCCAATTTTTATGCCTAGCTCAATTTTTTTCCGAATTAAATTAAGGTAAACTAGTTGGTCCTATTAATTCTACTCAAAATTTAGAACCTAATATTTCATACTGGCAGTCTTAAATTTATTCGAGACATAATAAAGGGCAGTCGGAACATTCAGGGCTTTGCGCTGATATACGCGAGCAGTCTTGTTTTATTATAGGTGTAAACATGTATTCGTAATCATAATTCGTGTTCCTGCTGTAAATATTTAAAAAATCAACTTGCTGTTAGTATCCGGAAATTGTTTCAGGAGCAGTTATAATTGATTGCTGGTTATAGATTCTGTCAATACAGGTAATAATCTAGGAAATGAGTGATATTTTTATTTCCGCTGCAGCCTATTTAGATTAAAAACAACCACCTCCGACTAGTTTTCAATTCATATGCAATGCTGGTTTTTCTCTGCATGGACACTTATATATTTTGAAACCAGTTATTATTTGTAGTTTTGTTAACTATAAACAGTTTGCTGATGTCAAAAGTTTCGAATAAAGAACAAGCCGAAAAAATTCGTTAATTTTATCCACCTGCTAAATTGTATCAAGCAATTTTAATTTCACTGTAAAAAAAAAATAAAAAATTTTAAGCCGAACTCCATTAATGTCCAACCTGTAGATAAGTTATTTAGGTTTATATCGGCCAAATATGTTTGTTCAGTCGCTGAAACTATTTTGAAAAGGCAATTCGGTACAAGTGGTGAGTTTTAAGTGACTGTACCGCTGTACCGTCGGCTATTGGTACAATTTCTGCCTGAGTTACTCTAGTTTCGGGAAAAACGTTAGCGTTTTTGGATTGTGTTTCTGGCGTATTTCAAACAAAAGGTCAACCCTTGTTATCGGTAACTAAAAGTGGAGTTATTTTCGCCCCCCGTTTCAAACATATTCTTGGTTATTCTATCCGTAGCATTGGCTGACAAAGTGGAATCTACAAGAAGTGCGGAGTGTTTGTACCTATTTGTTTGTGAAATCCCTTTTAACTATCTTGCTAGTAGAACTAGGCAGTCTAAGACTACACCTTGCCTGAAACTGTTTATACGGAGTGGAGTGGTGAAACGTTTCTATGGTGTAGTATTCCGTAAACACAGCTCTTAATTTGAATGGTATTAGTGTCATTTTGAAGCACCCCGGGTAGCGGTGTAGAAGTTTGCGTAGGACCTTCTAAATTTGCGTACTCGAAGAAAAATGAACCCGAAAATGGTCGCTGCATGTCAGAGCTTTAAAAGAACGTAGCTCCCAAATTCAAGAATACGCACTCTGCTAAAATCGAAAATGACCTCTAACTTAGTTTTTAGCTCTTCCTTTATAGCACTTATCAGCTTTATACTTTTCTCTCCCCAAATTGATGCTGGTGATAGTTCTGTACCATCAAGAACAACAAGTGCTATATTTGGAGCTTTCTTCCGTAATGGAACTTTTACCAGAGCCAATTTTTCAAGCAGTATGCCCGATTTGTGCGAGTCGTCTGGAGAAACATCAGTTGGCGCTGTCTGCGTGTTCATCCTAACTCAAGGTATGTTTTGTTTAACTAAGTGGAGAAGCAACATCAAAACTTGCGGTCTTTTTAATTATTTTTAAACAATAATTTAAAATGCTTTGATACAGATAAATCTCATATAAGACAGTACAATTCGGGGTCTTTTCTGTAACCCCCCCCCCTCAATTCGTGAAATTTTGGTCGGATACTTGAATCGAATATTGCACTTGCGTCAAAACTAAAGTGCAAAACGGGCATGGCTCGAAATAAATTAACAGCTCGAGTTTAACAAATACTACCTACCAGTAATCTTTCCCCGTGTTTTGCGTAAATTACAACATCTTCAAAATTACTAGTCTTAGTTGATGTTAAAAGGACGCTTTCTTCTATTTTTCTTTTTTCGCAAGTCTATTTTTATTATCATTGTAGTTTTCATGCTATTTCTTTAAGATCGTGAAAACAATTCAGTTCCCCAGTATTGTCCCAAAAACCTCCGGATAAAGGCTACCTGCAAATTGATTTATAGGTTTTTCATTTAAAGTGGTTGCATACTGAGATTCCTATAAAGCTGAAGAGTTATGCGAGACCGTAGTGTTGACTTAAATTATTCGGACAAAACGAAAAACAGTTAAATTTGTTTCAGTCAAATTTAGGGGATTCAATCAAAAGGAGGTAATGTCTGATAAAACGGTTAAAATTTAACAACTTGCAAAGCAAAAAGCTAAGAGGCTCATTTGGTTATAATTTTAAATAGAATCTGAAGGTTTTCGCGTTTCTATTTAGAAAAATAAATCAAAGTGAAATTTGAGAGTGAATTTTTGGTTATCGCAAATCAAATATTACTGCGTTAACTGTGAGAAATGTCAACTGTTAATCTCTTTTTTGGCGCTGAGGTTATACTTAAATTGAGATAAACGCATCAAATTTTAAATTTTTATCTTTTTTTACCAATTATTGGAATAAACTTTTGGACATACCAATTTGAATTGCACTTTCGAGAGCAATTATCTGGTAATCGGAAACTATATGTTCAATTAACTGACTTGCGCAAGCCAGTAGTAAATACGAGCAGTTGCTGACACGTGCAGGTGCATACATAGGTTCCTTTTAAATGGTTCACTTAATTACATAATTCATTTATGGTACTGATGAAGTTTTTTGGTTGAAAGTTTATAGCAAAAATGTATTTCATGAAGTCTTGGTTTTTATTTCAATTTTTATTGGCTTGCTTTCCGTTTTTTCTGAATGCCAAATATATTGTCTTAATTTCTTTTCTATTGATATACAACAAAATTGCATTCTTTCTTTCAAATTTGTGGCGTTGCTTCAAATCTTGAGGGTTTGTATATTTATTTTACTTTTCAAGTGTCAATGAATAGAGTCGAGAAAAATTCGAATAACGTTGATCACGTCAATTGTGGTATTTTGTGTTTTGACTAAAACGAAGGAAAATTACTCATGCCAATTAAGAAAGCCGAAATGTCTCGAAAAAATATGAATAAGTTTCAGGTTCGAAAGTGGTCCTAATTTCAAGATTACCCAGCGGAACAAGCAATTAGCTTTTGGGTCAGATTTTTTCTAATTGGGTTAGTTTTATGAAAAATTGTTAATCATTCTTGAAATTTACAGGGGTGCAACGTTTGATATATTTTTTCTCTCAAATTCGAATTTTTCAAAAAAAAGTCAATCATTTGTTTTAATTGAGTTTTGAAATGCCAGCTATTATATAATATATCGTAGATTTTTTTTGCTAATTGTCATACGCTAACTAATTTAAATTTGAATTTTCATAGGTACGACTGATAATTTGTTTGTGTTTCTTTTTGTTTTAGCAAATATTGACTTTTTAACTAACTTTTTAGCAAGCATGATCAAATCGGAATATAGACATTTTTCGGGATAACAACTAGTTTAACAAAATCTTTTGAATAATTTATGATGCTGCTATCACTGATGATGCTGATGTTTTCTTTTTCTTGAAAATTCAAATTTAAATACTGGGCGGGTTCGAGTTACTACATGTAGTTTTTTTTTTAAATAATATCAGTTTTTTCAACTCAACTGGTGTCTGCTCAAAGAGTGTCGGCCTTGTTTCCGCTTCTTAAATTTTGTTTATTTGCTAATTTGAGTTTCAAATGCCTTGCTTGGCAGGTTCGTCTGGAATTCGTGTTTGATAAGAACAGGTAATATGAAAGTCTACGGGATTTGGTTTTTTTTTTCGAGACACTTTGGAAATTTTTATGACTTTTTGCATAAATTTTAGTTTTTTCTCAAAAACCTCTCTACCGGTTTTCAAAAAAGTGGTATCAAAAGAATACTCGCATTATACTCCTGCATAGTCCCCTGCTCTCTTTTTGCTTCACCCCTTTGTCTACCGCCTTCGAAAAAGTAGGGGAATATTTGACCGATATTTTTGGTTTTTTGTCGATTTCTCAAAAATCAGCCTATCATATCTGAGTTTTCAATTCAATAAATTGAAGGGATTTGGAAAGATCGCCTCTATAAGTGGCTACTCGCAAACTTTTTTAAATATAAAATTATGGCCCTCGGATAAGTCAATCTTTTGATTTTTTGACCGTGTTTTGAATCTGTTAACTTTTCTGGAAAACTATCCTCCCAAACCTAAGGTTGTGGGTTCAATGGAGATAACGGGTAGTGAGAAGCTGCCCTGTATTAGCTGCCACGACCGGCTTTTAGCAGGAAAAAAAATTACAGAATTCGGAAAGTCAGGTTTTTGAACTTTGACCGTTTTGTAAAAACTTTTTGAATGTCCTTAAAAACTACCCTATTAAATCTGAGATAGAAATTTCAATTGAAAGAAACGGTGGCGCGAATTTTTTGCGCAGAGGCGGCTACGCCTTATTTTTGTTGTAAGAGAAAATTATATCTTTGAGAACATTCCAAAATCTCAAAAATTTTCACTCATCTGACTTGTTTTAGTAGAGAAACAGTCAAGGTTTTAACAAAATCCGATTTTGAAACTACGCATTTTTTCGTCCGCATCAGTAAAACAAATTCAAAAACAATCCAGAGTTAACCAGACTACATTTTCGTTTCGCCTAGTTTTTCAGATTTTCTCGACTCGTGCTCTTTTGTGTGTATCGCAAGTGGTGCGAAGCTCCGCTTCGCCTCTGTGTTTAAATCGTCTTCCTAAAGGAACTTGTTATCCGATTTCGAAATTTTTCTTCGGTTAGAGTTTTTTCATTGTTTTCGTATCGTGAGGCGTTTTTTTTTTCGACGGGCGTCCTTGTTTTATTCCATCTATAGGTTGTTATTTTGCCCTTTCCCGTTGCTGATAATGCTCGTTTTAAAATAAGGTGATTGGGTTGATTTCACTGGTTCAAAAAACAAGATGTTATAAAAAATCTTCTCATTTTTTTCTATTAAAAAACTTGTCCTTCTTTGGGCTAGGCTGAGATACAAATGTTTAAAACTGTCTCAGAAACTTATTTTCAAAAAAATTAGCCTTAAATTTTTTTCAGCTTTATTTATTTGTTTAAATTGATCTTTTTCTTATCTAAATTTTGCCCTTTTGTTATAATTAGCCTGAAAAGCAAAATGTCAAGATCTTGTTTTCTCGACACTCAAAGTTTTAGGAATTTTTTATTGCTGTCCAAATAACGATTTAAAGTGGTTTTAAGAGTCAATGAATGTAGTGAGCTCTTTTTGTAGGTCTTGATGTTTTTTTTTGTTTTCTTTTCCCAGGAAAAAGTCTTATATATTGTTCACGCTCGAACTTGACTTCTCGTGGTTCGACTTCGGTTTCTGTTCAGTTCATTTTCTTTGTTAAAAGCAAACTTCAGTTCAGTTTATTTTATTTGTTAAAAGGAAGTAAACTGTACTGCAAAATTGTAAAGGTCACGAAAACGTGATCGGAATCTTATATCGAAGATGGTTTTTAATTTCCAGATTTTCCAGGAGAATAAACTTTTAGATTGATCCAATTTTCTCAAATTGAAATAATTGTATCAAAGGCCATATGCTGTGCTTTGAAATTCAAAAAAGTTTTATTTGTTCTGGCGTTCATTGACTCTTTCCCAACTGTCTGCTCAATACTTTAATTTGATTTTCTACTTCAATGTGATTTTGCATGAAAAAAACTGCAGAGTTCAAAGTTTGTCCGCACAACTGGTGTGTGGAATAAAAAACAAAAGTAGCTGGTGGCTTTGCCAGATGCACTGAAGGCTCTGAACCAATTTAAAATGTTGATTCAAATTTTGCAATTACAAGGTTTTACGCATAAATTTGACATTGAAAGCCGTTTTTGTTTCAGACGCTCACGCAATATATCTTCTGGTAGATGCAGATAGAAAAATTTCCTCCCATTATGAGAAAGGTAAGTATTCTATCGGTAATTTTTTAAAGTTTTTTTTGTCTCTGATTCGAAATACTGGCTGATGAGTTGTTTTGTTTCAGGTCTTATGGGAGCAATTTTGTCAGACAAGTTTGAGAAGGCCCATGATATCATCGTTCTCGATAGCACGCTGCTGTCGAAAAAAGGAGCCGCCATCGATTTCAAATGTTAGTTTTGCCTTGAGAATCGGTTTGCGGTCTTTAAACAGACAAACTTATTTTATACTTCACAGCAAGCTGAAAAATGCGACAAACTGGAATGTACTGGCTGGAAATAAAATACTGTATTTCATCTTTTGAATACTGGCCATACGTAGTCATCTTCCGGAATTCGAGATTTAATTCGTCGTGGCAGTCATTGAGTCTTAGTGGTAGCCTTTAATTCGGCGTGGCAGTCAGAGTTTGAAAATTGATTCTTAAATAGTTTCTAGGTCTCTGTTTTGTTCGAATGAAGGTATTTTCTAGATAACATAAGCTTCTCAGAAAACATGCGCATAACTGAGAATATTTTTTGTGACATATTTTACGTGGCGTCACATAATTTGCGGATTCAGTTTCGTTTTATATAGTTCTACTTTGTGAAAAAAGATGCAAACACTCATCATAAGCAAGAATAGCCGGTTGCTGTACAAGTTGCACAGAATCTTCCGGCAACATTTTTTGAAGTGAATCAATTGCAAAAGTTGAAAAAATAATTCGATTGTTTTTTATTTAATGTGGAATTACTTAAGAAAGAGTTCGCCATGTAAACTAATTGTCCATACCTCTATGCAATGTAGTGCAAGACAACATGTAGACCCGTTTTGCTCGTCACTGAGACAATTTTTTTCAATTTATTTGGAATCAGAATCACGGCTAAAAGTGCTGTAAAATGTTAATACACGTGACCACCGTACGAGCGTTCTTTGAGGTTGTCTAAGTTTTACGGAAAAAATATCAGCCTACGTCACAGTTCTTTCCGTCTTTTGGTGACGTGAGTGGACCAATAAAGTTTGTCACCCAGTTAACTCTGCAACTTGCGCTAGGGTTACATAAAAACTAGTATAAAGAATGAAGTAATTAATTTTGGCGATAGCAAAACTGTATGAGTTTGAATCAATAATTTAAAACTCAATGAGGCTCGGAGTTGACAGGATACGAGATCGATGGCCTTCAAAAACCTGCCTGGCCTTCAAAAAAATGAAAACAATTTATCAACGATTTTCCGAAGTTTATCATCAATTCATAAAATTGATACTAAAATTGATCATTTCATTAAATGAATACTATTTATTTGTAGATCTGCCGACTAAAGGAGCGACCATGTTTTCCAACCGAATCTATCCCGAATTCAAAGACGGACGACTCATATGGTCGAGTGTAGTCCTGGTACTGCCTATGCCAGCGCTAGATCTGGTGTCCCTGGACCACATCTCAGCCAAGCATGACCTGTATGTTGCTGTTGTGAACAAAGCCAGTACTTTGGGAGGTGGCGATGAGTTCACAACTTTCTTGGGATCATCCTATTTGGCCTTAAGGTAGGAAATTGATTTAGTTCTTAGTATGGTATCAAAACAAACAAACATATTCAATTTATCACACTTAGAAAAGTATTGTATTAAACCGTACCATAAGTTTGTTTTCTCTTTTTCTCTTATTTCTCTTTTTACCCTTGCAGTAAGCAAGGGTATTGCAATCGGGTTCTAGACTTTTTTCCCGTAAGTAACTTTGTTCACAGGATCTCCGATTTTAAGATCTCAATATCCAATCTCGTCAAGCTGCATGTCAGCACAAGTTTGCCAAGCTGCATTGCTAACAGCTGGTCTAGAGCTAATGGAGCGATACTAGGTCTAAAGTTGAATCAATTTTCAAAAAAAAAATCATTTTTTGTTGGCTTTTCTGATTTTGTCCCAATTTTTGTCGGCTTACTTGCCGGGTGTTTTTTTCCTCTATATTTTTGGAGATTCTTTAAGTACTCTCTTCCTTCATTTTCAAGAGGGTTAGTATCACGATAAAACTTTCTGTTAATGGAGTAAAAAAAATCATGGCTTCTGATTAAAAAGTGCGTGGAATCTAAAAGTGCGTTGAATCAGTTTTTTTTTGTTAGGGTTGAGCAATGTTATTTGAAATCGATTCAAGTTGATGGAATAGCGTTTGTCTTAAAGTGGGCAAGTGAAAAAAATTTCGAAAAAATATCATACATTTCCGGAAAGTGTCATATTTTTTGCTATTTTTTACTCTTTTATCGGCAAAGAAAAATGGCGATTGTCGCACAATATTTACGACTCTGGTTCTTTCTGGCTGAAATTTTGTAAATAAAGAACTTTCGTGTTTTTTCTTTATGTCCTTTACGGGCGTCTTTCTTATTATATAATTTTGGTGTGCTCCAGATCTGTACCGTTTTCATTTTTGATGTAGTTTGGTTTTTATTGTCTTTCAGAGTTCGGTTTTCAATTTTTTGCCATTTGTTTGTGGCAATTCAATCTTTTTGTGGCAATTGTTTGAAACTTTTGCATTCATTTGTTTTAATTTTTTTCTTTCGTTATGATTTTAGCTTACAGCAAATTATCGAATGGGCCTTTTATTATCCCCAGTAGGTTTTGCAGGATGGTTGGTTGACAAATTTTAGGCAATGTTTTTGAATGCATTTAGGAACTTATGGATCTCGACTTTTTCACCGTAATTATTTTTTTATCGTCTCCATCTACTGTTTATGAGAAAGAAGGGAATGGAGTTTGTGTAGATCGAATCCTTGTTATGTGTTAGGTAGTTGATTTTTATAACTTTGCAAAAAAGATATCGATTTTTTGGCCTAGAACAATTCATTCAAGTTCACTTTTCGTTTAAGACGCATTAGCTTTTAATTTTTGTCGTTTTGTTTTGTATCGCAAGTGGTGCGAAGCTCAGCTTCGCCTCTGTGTTAAAAAAAATTTTGCTATGATTTTTTAAAAACATGAAATAACTGTATAAAGGCTGGTTTTTCTAATATTGATAAAAATCTTTACAAAAGAACCCTCATTAATGAAACTACTCTCTTGGTTTCTTCGCCAAAATATAAATTTGTCGATTAAATGTTCTTTTAGCCATGAAATTTGTGAGAAAATTGCAGCTAACCTATGTAATGTGAATGTTTTATGATGTGTAAACTTATGTAATTGCTGTAATTTTGATTTAGCAATAAGGACATAGTGCCCTTCACATCCAGCTCGCAGACGGTGAACCTATTCGATCACAAAAGTGGGTCATTTGTTGGTTCAATGTCTCTCAGCCAAAAGAACTTCGACATTGCGTCTCACGATGCTGACAGAACCGATGTCAAGTACCGTCGTAGACGAGATGACGAACCGGAACCAAAAACTCCTAAATCTTCGTGTGATAAAAATTTGGAAGGAAAAATTATATTTCCTCTCAGCTTTCTCATTTTGGGGCTAATTCTTTTGGTCATTTTAAACGTGGTGCTCTTCTCGTACGCACTGGCTCACGGGAACGCTCCGGCGTCCGAGGAAGGCGAAGACGAAGCGGAGGAAGAGAAACTGCTTCCGAATAAATCGAAATCGGTTGAATCGAAGCCGCCTTCGTCGCACGGGGGCAAATCGAGTCTAGAAAACATAGCAGAGGAGGGGGCTCCTAGAAAAGGCAGGATGTCGCCTGCTACAGGTCGGGCGAAAAATCGATTCGGGGATTCACCAGCACCTGCTCCGATTTACAAAACAGATAGTACAGATTTCTGGGAAATCGAAGCAGATACAGGATACAACGAACTTTGAAACAAAACTTCTGAAATTTTTGTATGCCAGCAAGAGCGAAACTCAAACTAAAACGCAGAATTACTTTGTCAAGGCTGTTCAAATTTGCGCTATATTTAATCAGAGAAATGCTTTCACGAGCAGTTGATATTTAAATTAGATCATTTTGGTATTAATTATTTTACCAGATTTCATGCAAATAAGCTTCATTGACTAATATACTATTTGGTATCTTTCAATTAATTTTTTGCACTTCGTCTTTTATTAAAGTGCAAGGTGTGTTTAAATGGGACCAAAACTTATTTTAAAAGAATAGAAAATCTCGAAGTACACCTCTTTTCTTCTAACCGGTGTTGCACCTCTGCTTAATAAATATGAATCAAGCTTGTTTGGTTATTTTTTTTGGGCGGAGAATTGCCCGGGTTGACCAAAAAGTGAAACCAAAGATCAAATCGTTAATGCTTCGATAAAAACATAGAAATGTACCAACGTAATTAGGAAATCAATTCAAACTCTCGTTTCCATTTCTCAAAGATTATTTCGCAATATAACTGCTCTCGCTTTCAGTCACCACTACTAGAACAATCAGGTAACGCGTGAGATTATGATTAAAGAGCGAAAGCTGCAAAAAAAACCTCGTCCACTTTGTTTAATGATAGCTCGTTGTTAGACAGCAAGTTCAGTATTTTCTTTGTCACTAAAAAGCACGTGCTCAGTTTATACTCAATGTACTGTTGAATAAAAACAGGTGGATATCAATCTTACCATAAAATATTGGTTTGAACACGTGCTGCTTTCATAGCAAAACGCACGTACAATTTTGTGCTTTTTTCTTGCACGCAAAAGAGTTTACCGTTTGATACTGCAAAATTTACCATCGTGTCGATGAATCCAAAATAAAAGTCCCTAGAAATTCTCAAAATAATTTTTCGACACGACTAGCTGTTCATCTATCGTACAAGCCTCGAGGAATAGGAATAGATAGTCGTTATGTCTGACCTGGACGACCCTCGCATCGAGTGGTTGCGGGATCGGACCTATCTGGCACTGAACATAGAGGACCTGGAGGTAAGGGAAAAATGAAGAAAGAAAAAGAGAAAGAATTTTTTTTAGGAATAAGAAAACATTTATCGGAAAAAATATGAGGCTTTTTTTCCAGCCCCCCCTTGATTTATTTTGAAATTCAATACGTGAAAGTCTAAATAAAGTTACTTTTTCTTGTTGTAAGCAGCATCAAAACGTGTCAGCGTGAACAGGTGAACAAAATTTTACATTTCTTACTTGCAAAAAGCCGTGTGAACAATTTTTGAACAGCTTAATTTTGCAATTTTACCACGGGGCTGGTAATAGATTAATTTAAGGAAATCAGAAAAAAACTTCTCAAGAAACACCTGTTTTTTTTAAGTAACTGAATTGATCATTTGGGCTTATAGCCCCGCGAAAAGTATAACCCTCCTACCTATCGACTTGACAGTAGTAGCTTAAATAAAATTTACTCCGCCTCTATTCTCAGCTCAAAATCTAATCGTAATTAGTTGTTTTCGGGTAGATAGAAAAATATGAAAGAACATAGTTGTTCGCAACATGAAAAAATTTTATAAGTAAATTAAGTACTGCTTGGGAGATCACCAACAACTACTTAGGGGCTATATTTTTTCTACATTTGTGGGGGGGGGGGGGAATGGTGTAATGAGAAAGGACCGAAAAATAATGGCTCTTTCTTCACGCTAGTTACCTAGAAGTTAAATCCTATCAGCACAGTAGTGTTTTCTAATATGGGGGCTATAGTTAGCTGGGAGATATGGCTCTTAATACCCTCATATCTTGCAATGTATTCATTTTTATGTTTGTTATACGTGTTATTGCGGCTAAATGCGTGATGTAAACATGAAGAACAAATCTGTTCACAGTTGCCAGTTTGTTAGCCATGCCATTTTTCATTGCATTATGACCAAGTTAAAGAAACTTTTCAAAATTAAATTTGAAAGGTAGGGGAAAATGGAAAAGTCATGGGTTATTATGATGGGAAAGCGTCGATAATTATGTTTGGTTAGGTGTTCAATGAGTTGATTGGGAGGGATGACGGAATGTACGAGAGGAGTCTGCAGACGTATCTGAACGAGTCCACTGATGAGACGAATCCCTCTATTCTCTTCTACAAGACAATTCGAGAGAGAACCGAGGAGTACGAAGTGGAAATAGGCAAGTCACTATTAGCAATATTCACTACTTTTTAAGTCCCTTCTCTGAATTAAGCTGAACTGCGATTTCCGAAAGACTTAAAATGACTTCGCCTTTTTAATTTTTTTGAAAATATATGTCAGCGTGAACAGGTGATAAGATTTGAACTACTCTTATGACTATGGACAGATTTAGAACTTTTTTTTCTGAAAATTTACGAGGGACGAGAAACTAAGCAGTCTTAACTTACCCCCCACATGTCAAATGTTTTCAGTTCAGTTGTCTTACGCGTTATTATGGCTGAATGCGTGTTCTTACGATGATAAGTATGAATGAAAAATGTGTTCACAATAATTAGTTTGTTCACCATGCAATTTTAAAAAAATTATTATGACAACCGAAAGTTATTTTTTCAAAACTGAACCTCAAATGCGGGGGTGGAAAAGAGCCGCTAAAATAAATCGGATGGACCCGCAAACCTGTGTTTGAGAAAGTTGTTCAGTACCTATTTGAAAAGTCGAAGGAAACTATTAAAGTTGGAAAAAACTGCCTGCTCGTGGGTCAATATGTTAGTTTTCAGAAGTCGAAGGCGGCGAAACAGATGCTGAAAATAACGAAGAAGGAAATGCGGATGGAACAGATGGTGCCAACAACACTTCAGGTCAACCTCCCGCAGGGGGCACAGAGCCGAAAGAGGACGAAGCCGACGAGGAGGACGATGGCGCCGGAGGGGGCAAGAAGAAAAAGGGCAAGAGCAAAAAGGGAGCAGCCGAAAAGGCAAAGAAGAGCATTGATGGCGGGGATGTTGGGAAGCAGAAGGTACAGGTTAAAGTTCAAGGAGAAGGTGAAGAGGGAGGCAGTGGTTCTCCCCGAGAAGGTGGCGAAGAGGGTGGTGAGAATGGCGAGGATGGCGTGGACGGGGAGACAAAGAAAAAGAAGACCATAATGGTTAGTGCTTAGTTGCACCTTAAAAACTGTCTAAAGAATTCTTTTTGTCTTTTCCATCTTGTTGAATCGTCAGGAAATTACAGTTACAAAAGAAATTTAAAAATTTTGATTGCGAAGGGTAATTTCAAGCTCCGTGAATTTCAATTTTTTCTGAAAATTTCTTGGAGCAAAATATTCAGTTTTTTTTTTTCAGGAAACACGGACTCGCAAAGTAGAGTATACTACTCTGTATATGTGCGCAGAAGGGACTGAATTTCCAGAGGACATAGCTGAACGCAAGTGCATTGTGTTCACTCGCAATGGCAAGGGCATGATAGAACTTCCGGTGAGTAATGTAATGTCAGTAGTAATTTTTGTTTGTGCAAATCGCTTAGAAGATCTATCAGATGCTGTTAAGCCTGTCTGATGATAGTTGATTTCTAATTCTCCACAATCTAGACTGCATTTTCTGTTGGTTCAGTGAAGCTATTTTTACTACTCGTTTTTTGCTTGGTAACACTATAGAAACCAAAGTTGATCAAGCTATGGTAGACCTGAAGCTAGAGGAGTATAATTTGATTTGTTTCAGCTGAAATATACGCATATTTTCAGTAGAAGTTTGCGTGTTTTTGTGACTGTTTCATAAGTATGACATCGTTGTTTTGTAGCAGTGACATATTTTTGCTGGTTAATCTGGTAGCTGTTTTATACTCCATATCCAATCAGGGATTCAGCGTGAAGGAATTGATTGTCTCAATTGACTGGTGATTGTTTGTTAGGTGAGCAATGAGAAGAGAGATGTGCACAGACATATGGCCGGGCACTTTGAGTACTTTACCATGCATGGACCCTCATTGGACACACTGAATGACATGCTCCAGATGGTATGATTAGCCGAAATTTTTTTAATTGTTCTTAAGAATTTTAAGACGAGCAGCCTGGTGTACATCACGTGATCATGCATTTAAAAGATACTTCAATGTACTGTTGTTCAATAATAACCGGCAATTACCAATTCTGGAATTCAACTTCAATTTTTACTATTTTTGTACAATTGTGCCAAGTTTTGCTATTAATTTTCTTTAAAACCGATCTATAAATCTATTTTTTTTTGAGTTATTTACTGAACAGTTAAAAAATGAAAAGTCCTCAAGGTGCTTGAAAAACTTGTTGATGAACAATTTTCATTAATAGTACACTTTTTTGCAGATCTACGAGCCCCTGATGCAGCACTATGCACAACGAACAGGCGAGATGCCACCTCAGTCGGCCGAAGGGGAAGACGAGGAGGATATGGACGAAGAGACGAAGCAAGCCCGACTCCTAGAGGCCAGGAACCGAGTACTGCTTCGAGACGACTTCGCTATGCACTTGTCAAAATTTCGAAAGTCTATTACCCGAACTATGCACCAACTTGAAGGGGAAGTCAGATTAGAAATCCCACAGCTGAATGTCAACGCCGACAACATAAACGAAAAAGTCATGAACAAACAAGTAGTGAAACAGATTGAAGAAGTTGTGAAGGATTGGCAACTGCAGATAAGCAGCGCATTGGACGCCTTGAAAGCCAAGCAACCTGTAGGCGACGGACCTTTGGCTGAAATTGATTTTTGGCGCGAGAAGAATGCCAGCTTGAGCGCTTTGATCGAACAAGTGAAGCTTCCAGACGTTGGAGTTTTTCTACTGTTGTTGAAAAACGCCGAGAGTCCAGTTTCACAAGAATTTGAAACTGTTAAACAGGATTTAACGGCTGAGCATACAGAAGCTAAAGACAACGTTCGCTTCTTGTCAACGTTAGAGCGACATTTCAAGAATTTGTCACAAGGCAGCAATTTCGCAGTCGTTTTGGATACAATTCCTTCAATGATGAACGCTCTCAGGATGGTCTGGATCATTTCTAGGCACTACAATAAGGATGACAGAATGGTTCCTTTGATGAAGCGCATTGCTTGGGAACTTGCAAACCGAGTAGCTGTTGTGATAGTTATTAACGAGATCTTCGACCGAAAACCTCCTGAAGTCCAAGAGATGGCAAGCGAGGCCATCAAAACCCTTGAACTTTGGAATGCTTCGTATCTGGAGGTCAGGAGCCGAATTGAGCAGTCGGGACGCGATGCTCGCTGGGAGTTTCCGAAGAATGAATTGTTTGGGAAGACGAACTACATGGCCGAAATCTGTAAGGATCTCTCGGAAGTAGCTCAGGTGCTGCAGGAATTCTACAACTTCTTCGGACCCGAGTTGACTGCTGTCACTGGTGACTCGAAGAAGATTGATGATGTTCTTGTTCGGGTTCGCGGTCTTGTGAAGCCTATGCAAGAGGTCGGACAATTTTTTAATGTGAATTATAATTCAAAATTTTACTGCCATGCAGGAGTGTTAGCAGCAAATCTGTCAATATATTTGCGTTGAATCGATTCAATTCACTATAGAAGTTTTCACTAAACGTTTTTCTGCTGATTTGTTTCATGTAATATATAATGGAGCGGACACTGAATTTTTTTGAAGGGGTGGGCGTTAGTTTGTCGTTAGTGATTTGCCAAGATATCAAAGACTAAATAAACAAATCACGAGGATTTTTTTGTACCGTAAAAAACTTTTAGGGCAACACAAATTTTATGGAAGGTTTTGGACAAAAATAGCCAAAAACGTTATTTGGGGACAATTTATCACAAGTTTTGTACCAAAAAATTGGCCTTTTGGGTCATGATTAACTTATTTATAAATGTTTAGTAATTTAGAAAACAAGACCAAAACGAAAAAAACTTTGTTTTATGCACAAAGAAGAATTGTTATTACTTGTTTCTAGATATCTTTCGACGTGTTCAACCCCCAGACGAGACCTCAGTGGGCGCAAGTGATGGAGAAATTCAGAGGAGAGGTGAAACAGATCGAAACTGAAGCTAAACAGTTCATCGATGACTCATTTGCCAAGCTGCGTTCGGCTGAAGGAGCATTCGACATGTTGCTCAATTTTAAACATATCAAGTCCAGGAAAGTCATAAATGACCAGCTTATGCAGAAGTTCAACGACATTCTCATCGCATACATGAAAGAGGTCATTCTGCTTTAGCTTGCAGTTTAATTTTGTTCATTAAATGTTCGAAGGGTGGTGGTAAAATTTGGGCTCAATTAGCTCCATATAGTAAATTAAGCTATTCAGTCTCTACGCCAAGAAGTTTAGCACCAAAACTTGAGAAAAAATTGGTAGAAATTGGGCTCATTGTCTCTTTTTCAGCGAAACTTCGGCTCATTCGACACGTTTTCTTGATTATTTGGCACTTTCGACAGACCCCATTAACAAAATAGACAAGTGGTGACCAATTTTGATACGAGAAAATCAATTTTGACCCTTTGGTTTTGATAGAGAAAAATTGGCTCGGGGTTCTTGGTGCTGTGAAGTTCAAACGATTCTTCCCGTGCTGAGTTTCTTTATGATTTCACGGCTCTTTTTCCTTTTCCCCCACCTGAAATTTTTAACTAGTTGAGTTACTGTTCATATTGTTCGATCGTTATGAAAATTGACGTGCGGACTAATTAAGCTGTGCCAAACATATTTGGTCTTCATAATTAACCTTGTAAAACCACTCGTTACACCATAAAATTGATGGTCGTGTGAGGTGGGGAGGGGGGGGGGGGGAAAAGTGCCGATTACACTAAATACTTTTACACAAAAATCAATTCGGACAATCTAAGAAAAAGATATTAGTCGATATTGAATTGCTTACGGTTGCTGAGCTTTTCTAACGGTCCACAATTCTTCTCGGCTTTTAGGAGTTTGATCACGTGATATTCATACAAGTTTTCGGTGTTGCACACTAGGTGGAGACGATGGACAAGATGTTCCAGGAACAGAAGAGTGATCCTCCGGTGAACAAATGTCAGCCCCCCGTAGCAGGTGCGATTGCCTGGGAGAGGAGTCTGTTCCACCGCATCAAACACACCATCATCCGATTCCAGACTGAACACGACATGATGAACACTGAAATGGGAAAACAGGTGTGTGGTCATTTTTCGCTCATTTTGAAATTGAGTTTTGAATTCCGTTCAATTGAAATTGAAACATGTTGAATTTAAATTTCAATTATCATAAACATAAAATGATAATAAAAATTTTATTGCAGCCATCTGAAAAACAAAATTAATGCAATATCAATTGGCGTTTTGAAAATGCCACGAAAATGGCTAGCTTCTTGCTTGACGTCTTCTTAGAAACTGTTTATGTAAGGATTCATTATTAAGGGTTTGGGAAATCAAATTGTAGGAAAAGATATTTTAAAAACTGATTTATGTTCCAGGCTCGTGAGAAGTACCTGGCAGTGGCGAGACAGATGAAAGAGTACGAAGACAAGAAGAGTAAAGAGTGGGTGGAACAAGTGGAGCAGCACCTGCCATCTTTTCTCAAAAGGAACCTGCTCAAGATGCCACTCCTCGAAGCACACGCTCTCAAGGCGCCTGGTCATAACAACACCACGATGACCCATACCCTTAATAGGACCCAATTGGGCGCGGGCGCTGGTGATGCGATGCTGGAACAAACGAGCGATGGTAACCTCTAAAGCTCATTTTCTCATACCCTGCTTAGAGACGGTCTTTTTTTGTTGAAAATTGATTTTTTTTCGCGAGATCCAAAAAACTATGGAATACTTTCTGCAGCTATGCTTGTTTCTATTCTGCGCATAATTTTTGGTTATTGGAGAATAAAACTATTTTCATTTAATTTTAACGAAAAGATCGACTGTGGTTACGTCATTGCCTTTTCTCATTTTTTGTTATCACCGTCTTCAGTTTTACCTCTTCAATTATTGCAAGACGATCGGATTGCTCTGACCTACGTAGGAAGTTTTTTTTTCGTTGATAGAAGACAGACACAAAGTGCAGTATGTGGTGGACTTTGCGGACGAGCTGGGGGAGATGATAGCGGAGACGAAGTACATGGAGAGTCTGGGGTTCCAGGTGCCGGAGATAGGGCGCAACGTGGCCCTGCAGGAAGAGAAGTACATCAAGTACGTGGACAAACTCAACAACATGCTCAAGAGATACCACGCCGCGGTGTCCTCTCTCAATGACGCAGAGGTAACCACTTGTGTAGAAAGCTACTGTGAGTCATATAGGGAACTAATATGAACAATTAGCTTGCCTCAATTTAAGTTGGAATGATTTTGAGACGCTGACAAAAATTCAAAAAACTCGCGCATACATTAGTCCAAGATCATCAAAATACAAGTCAAAGGACACCTTCTGAACCTAAAGTTTTGTGCTCTGGTACGAGTAGTGTCGTTTTTCGACTCATTCAATTGTCGCCTTGTAAAAATGAAAAGTGACATTCCTTTTCAGCGAGGGCACTTGAAGTGTCGGCTAGAAAACAATTGCATTAAGTTCTAAAAGAAGCAGCATCTGTTCCAAAAAGATATTATCAATTATCAATCACCCACAACGAACTAAATTAAGCTTTAGCATATGCAAATTTTGGACCCTGTAAATCAAAAGGTTAAAACATTTGTGTAGCGAACTCCCCTTCACCTTTTGCGATTGTGGAGGGGGGATAGCAATACGATCCGTTCCGAACGGTAAACACAGTTCGACCTTCTGTTTGATTCTGTACACGCTCTATTAATAAAAGTGCTTTACATGGGGAGCTTTATATTCCAATTACCACAAAGAATTCAACTTCACATCATGCAAAAAAAACTGATTGGTTCCTTACCATGAGTAGACTTTTTTTTGTCAATTCTAGACTCAACTGTTGTCTGAACATCTGAAGGAGCTAAAGAGAATCCTGAAGCCAGGAGTGGTGCGTCTCAACTGGAACTCCCTCGGTATTAGTGACTTCATCCAGAAATGCACCTCCCAAATTGGCAAGTTCGAGTCACTCGTCAACCAGATTCAGAAGAACTCCAGTGATGTAGAGTCCAGACTGCACATCATAGAGGCAGCAAACCTATTCAAAGTTCCCCCTCCTGGATTTCAAGGACAGCTTCCTTTTGTTAAGGTTACTTGCGTTTCACTAACTAATTCACAAAATTTTCTGTACTGAATGATTGTTATTGCGAAAAAAAGCAAAAACCTCTGTTTCGCTTGCATCTTAACATAACAGTAAAAAATGAATGGCGCTATTTCGTATGTTAATATGAGTTCAAGAGATTAAATCATTCTTTTGTGATTGTTTTTTGGTTTGTTCGCTGTGTAAATGCCCTCTTAAAAATTGAGTGTTATGTTTAATTTTACGAATAATGTTGAAAGTTCGATTCAAATCTAGGATTTCTTCGACCACATTGAGAATGAGCGCTCGAAGGACGTGGAGGTACTGGTTCGCAAGTACAGAGCCATTGGTCCCCTGCTGACTAAAATGGAGGGTCTGGTTGTTCACACCAATACGGGTAAAGCACCCCGACTGCAGGCCTACTATGCCTATTGGGAACGCAAAGTGTTCAACGCTGTAACCAAAATGGTCGTCAACAATCTCAGGAAGTTCACTAAACATGTGATGGGAAATAGTCCCCTTTTCCAGGTGAGGAGTTATCATTGCGTTATTGCGATAGTTGAAGTATTTTTTTGATTTCAAATGGTATCCATAAAATAGTTTCTCGCATTGTAATTGTACCTTTGATGTACGTTAGTTGGGAGCTCTTGATAAACTGTGTTCGAAACTTTTGAAAACATAAAAAATTATTAAGAAAAAAAAAAGGGAGCGGTGGTGAAGTGGTTACGTCTCCGCCTCTCAATCGAAAGGTCGGATGTTCGAGGCCCACCATGATCCGTGCTTGTTGCTTGAGGGTGAGGCAACATTACCCAGCCCAGAAAAATAACCAAAAAAAAATTGCATATAGTTCTTAAACAGCGGGCGCAACAGCGGTTCGCCGTGATGAGCTGTACAGCTCTTGTGTTGGTCCTATCCCCCGTGGATAAATGATTCTTGAGAAGAAAGATAGTTTTTTCTATAATGGGTTTAGTACAAGACGGCCGAAGGTCAGTGCAAAAAAAATTGAAAAAGATTCCACTGTCGAAATTTCCAAAAAAAGGTTCACAAGACAACGCTTTAAAAACTGAGCCACTAACAAGAGAAAGCGAGAAAACATGTGTAATTACTTTGGCATCAGTCAAAACTTCTGCTAGTAAACAGTGATTAACATCGTTGTCTCCCCCCTTTTTGTTCCGAATCGCAAGCAACCCCATAGTCAAATCAATTATAAAAATGAGAAGATAAAATATTCCTGAAACGGTTCACTTCCGGCAATCTGAAACAGTTTTTTGTTTTCGGCTTTCTTGTACTTCAGCATTCTTGGACGCCCCCTTTGATTCGATCAGGTGAAAAATACTAAAAATACTTAGCAATTTGTGACCTACATGTCAAATATTGTCAGGGGTACATTTTAGTACAAGTGCGCGTGATTTGCAGTCAAGACGGTGAATTGTGACGGCATACCGTCTCAATCAAAAAAAAACGAAATTTTTTGTGCAGCAGTTTTCGAGCTACTGTATTATGATTGTGTTTTACAGGAATTGGGCTGGTTTGAGTCAAAAACTGGACATCATAAAAGTTGCTTAAAAGTACACCAGAAATCCATTAGTATATTAATTATCTCGATGATTTTCGAACCCAATATCAATTTAGAGAAACTGACTATTTGATGATCTTGTCTTTTTCCCGTAAATAACTTTGTTCACAGGATTGGATCTCCAGTGTCAAGATCTCTATGTCCAACCAAGTTGTACATTTGACAGTTATAGTTAATCAGGCGCTGAAGTAATAGTCGGTCTACATCTTTAAAAATTTTCAGATATATTTTGATTTTTTTGTCGACTTTTTTTGATTTCTTCCGAATTTTTGTCGGCTTGCTTACCGGGTGTTTTATTTCTATAACTTTTTGAAATATGTTTCAGGTAGTTTTTTCTTTTTTTTCCAGTGGTTAAATTTAGTTCATGGTCGCCTGGTTTTCATGTACGCCAAAATTTTTTGTCAGAAAAGAAAAGTTTTTTGAAATTTCGGAAAGGAAAATAAACTGCTTTAAGTTTCATTTGGTTTTGGTTCAGTCGTTGTTCTTCATTTGTGTGGCTTCAAATCTGAAGCCTATGATCTAATGTCAGGATTCAAATCTGAAGCCTATGATCTAATGTCAGGATTGGCCATAATATTACAATCCATGAAGTCACGAAGGGAGGCAAAAAACTTTTCCTCGTAGTTTTTGGCCGCATCTTTGCTTTTCAACTAGTGAGTTTTTAGTCGTGTCTCCAAACAGCATTTTTAAATTGGAAAAAAAATTGCTTCAAATTTTTTAGTTTTTTGGCTGCTTGTTTTCTGATGGTGTTTAGATCTATAATTGCGTGGAATTAGTTTTAGTTTTAAATTGTTTGCTGTGTTTTAGGATAGCAATTTTCGTTGAATAGGTTCAAGTTGATGTCATAGCGGATTAGTTTAACGTCTAAATTTTTTCGGAAAAAAACTTTAATTTCCAGATTTTTTTTGCAATTTTGGCTTGAATATTTTTCTTACGAAGTGTGTGGCGAGTGTAGCACGTGATTTGGGAGTGTTTTTTTTCTGGCTGAAGTTTGTAAAGCTAAATGCATTCTCGTGTTTTTTAGTCTCTTTTTTTTTATCCTTTTTTGTTGTGATACTGCTCTCATAACGTTGCACATCAACTTCACATTCGATAAGTTTGTTGCAATGGGAATATTTTTATAAGCTTAGAGAGTTTAATTTACTTTTCTACAAGTTCTTTTTTATGGAAATGGATTTAAATTTTTGCATTCATGTTTTTTTTTGCTTTTTTTTTTCTTCAATTTTTCGTTTTTTTTAAATAATTTATAGCAAATAATGGATAGGGGTTTTTCTTATGCACAATTGCTCCTGCGGGATATGCAAGTTGGTTGGTGGCAAAATTTTAAGAAAAGTGTTTCGGCAAATTTAGTAGCTTTTGGATCTCGATGATTCGACCTACATTTTTTTCTTATCGGTTCCATCTATTGGTTTTGAGAAAAAAATGAATGGAGGTAATGCATCTCAAATCCTCCCTATGTTTTTGGTAATTGAATTTTTTCAACAGTTGCAAAAAAATTTCTTCATTTTTGCTGTAGCCTTCGATTTTTTCACTTTCCGTTTGAGACAGATTATCTTTTGATTATCCGCTTTTCATTTTGTATTGCAAGTGGTGCAAAGGTCAGCTTCGCATTTGTGTAAAAAATTTGAGCAGCTTTTTCTTCCTTCAAAGTTTACAGAAAAATTCGTTAATCCGAACAGCCAAATTCGTTTCAAACAGCTACTTTTCTGGGTGAAAACGATGTTGATGGCTTTTCAAATTGTTGAAGATATTTAAAAGTTTTCCAGTTAGCGCATTTAAATAAAGAATTCATCCAGCTGACCGCGTAAGTTCCATTTCGCTCTTATACAATGAGCTTTGTTCTCTAATAATCAGATTCTGTAAATTAAATTGGGATTCGAATAGGGTTCGAGTTTTTAGCTATTATGATTAGGAGTTTCTCTCTCAAAGCAGCGCCCAATTTGTGTAAAACTCAATCAAAGTATTGGTGCTAAAAACTGCTGAAAGAAAATTTTTGTTGTATAACTACTCAAGTTTCTGATTGATTTAGTTTTTTAAATGGTTGATAAATCATAGGTGGACGCTACTCTTGTGTTGCCTGAGCTGGTTCTCAGTCCTACCCAAAATGAAGCAATCAAACAAGTACAAAACAACATGCGTGACTGCCTCGACGTCGCGAAACAATTCGTCAGGTAAGACAAAAAACTAATTATTTTCTTAAGTATTAACCCTTTTTAACAAAAAATGGCCTGTCTTTTGGGGCGGATTTAAGGGTTCCGCCACCTTCTCCCTCAGGGATTCGACCCCCTCACCAACCAAAAGTTCCCCGTTTGGTATTATTTTATGTCATTCCTATTCGGCCGTCCAACCCTAAAATTTTTCTAAAGGCCCCTGGGCACCAAAAAATTTGAACTTTGACGGGGAGCGCGCGCCAAAAAAACGCAATTTTTGGTCAGCATTTTCCTAAAAGTGCCCATAAACGGCTGTTTTTTCTTCAAAAAATTGCCTCCGGCGAAAATTTGTTTGTCCAAATAACGCCCTAAAATGTTCTGGGAGCGCTCGGAAAATCAATTTGTTCGACCTAAAACAAGTTTAACTTAAAATTTTCTCCAAAGTCTGCTCTCCCACTCGAAAAAATCTTAGATCCGCCCCTTTCTAGTTAGGTTTATTAGGACACTCGCAAACGTTTCCAGCGATTTTTAGTCTTTTGCAAAATAATTCCCAAAATAATTACACCTGCGAGAGCAAGTGTCTTGTACTCGGGAAGTAGAATTTTTTCCGTAAACAACTTTTCTTACAAGAAATTGCACTTGCTTTCTTATTCAACCTTAACAATTTCCACCTTCCTTCCCATTTGACATGGATTAACGTTGTTGACTTTGCACCCTAAGGTTTCGGGTTCGAGTCCCGGCAGGGCCTTGATTTTTCAGTATGTATCTTATTGTCAGACTTTAATTGGTCTGCTCAAGTTTTTTTCGTCACCAATTTTTTATGTGCTGTAAGCATGTATCAAGGTGGTTGCGAAAGTTGCATGTTGTAGTTTGGGGGAGGGGACTTGAAACTTCTGAAAAGTTTTCTAAAAGATCAATTTATTATTGGTAATTTCTAATTCAAATGTCGAGCCCAGGTATTTTTTTTATGGAATTGATTTTTGAGTCATTTTTCACTATTTGCAAATTTTTTCACTATTTGCAAATTTGTTGTTGTTTCAAAAACTACTTTTCCGATTTTCACCAAACGGGTATCCTTGGAAAAGTCGCCATGCGCCTTCATAAACCCCTAGTCTTTATCTATTTCACCTCACTGTGTACAGCCTTCGAAAAAGTCTGTGGGGGATTATTTCACCCATGTTTTTTGAATACTTAGTTTTCTCATAAACCACCCTCACAAATCTCAGATATTAGATTCAATGGATAAAAAAGATAGGGGCAAGCTCCCTGCATGATCGGCTATGCCCAAAATTAAACTAGAAGAGCGCTCGGAATCATTTAAAAAAAATTGCAAGTCTAAATTTTTTACGCTTTGGAATGATTCAAGTTTTTTTGTTTTCCTTATTTTTTACAATTGCTCTGCCCAATGTGTGTCTGCTCTGCCCAATGTGTGTCTCCTCAGCAATTTTCAGCCTTGCTACCACTCTGTCAGTTTTGTTCCACTTGGCACATTTTTCATAAAAGGAACTTTATTTAAGACTAAACCAAGACAAAGACATTTTTGGTAGATTAATTTAAAGAGAAATTCGAGTACTAAGTTTGTGTTGTATCGCAAGTGGTGCGGAGCGTTGCTTGGCTTCTGGGTAAAAATTGTTTTACGTTATTGTTTGCATGAGTTGTTTGGACTTACTTTTTTCTGAAATAGGGTAGTTTTTGGCGTTCATTGTTAGCCTGATTCGCAAGTAATATGAAGCTCTGCTTCATCTTTAAGTATAAAGTTTGACCCAAAATTTACTTTCTGTATTTGAAGCCATAAGGCATTGAGGTTATTTTTGGGTTTAGAAACATTTCTGGCTCTGATACGTAATAATAGTCGAATACTTGGTGCTGATATGTATTTAGTTATCTTTCAGTACGCCCTCTTAAGTTATCTTTTACATGCGTCCGCCATTAAAAAGCTTTCACGAGTTCTACATGTTCTGAGATAAATTTCATTTACTATTGTTTTCAAGATTTTAACTTTTAATTAACATGAATAGAAAATTTTTACATGAACATTTAGAAACTTTTTCAATGTAAGGTCTAAAAAAAGTTTTGTTTTAGATGGATGCGTGGATCGTGTCTCGAGTGCCCCCCTCAAAACGTGGAAGGGGAGGATGAGCCTGTGATTATCTCCTTCTACAATGACGTGGCCTTCAACCCCGAGATCATGGAGATGGCGAATGAGGTGCAGAGTTGCTTCCAGAAGATATTCTCATCTGCCCAGAAATACCTCACGCCTTGGAAGAAGTACAAGCTGCTATACAAAGGAGACAGAGTGAGTTATTCTGCAAACTTACATTCAATATGCTGTACTGGTATATGGAACTGCTACTAAAACCGAATTAGTGAGAATTGAAAAACAACTAAAACTGATACTTCGGAATTGCTTCTATTTGCAAAAAAACAGACAGTCTCCGAAAACTAAAAGACAAATTTAAGTTTTGTTACGTCTGGGAGTTGCATATTTATGAATTGTTGAAGTTATTGTCTAAATACGTAAGGAGGCACCACCCATACTTTCTCATTCTTGACGCATTTAACAAATGACAATCGTAATTTCACGTTACGAAACACAGAAAAAATGACGAGTCACAACAAGAAAAAATTCAAAAATGACGTTTATTCAATAATTAATCTTTTCCATGCATTAGACAAAAAATTAATTGAAAACTTATTGAATTGTTAAAACGGTCAACCAAATTCAATTATGCACATACGGGATCTATAAGTTTTTTGGTAGTCGGAAAATTCAATAGTGTCCTTTGTTGTTGCTCATGAAGACACCACTCGATAGGCAGCTAACTGGCCTTTTTGGCGTTCTTCCAAGATACGTTTTTCATTGTTATGAATTATGTAAATAATAATCGAGTCGTCGCCCTTCTTGAAAACGAATTTATTGTTTCGACTTTCGGAGAAAATGGCGGAATAATTGTGCTCAGGGTGTTTTACTTTACCCACACTAATTTCGACTTTTTCACTAGCCGTTTTGAGAGATGTTTTAAAATCAGTCAAAAAAGTATTGTTGCCCTGAGCTCAAATTAAAACAGATATTTCACCTGTGATTATTTTTTGTAAAGTTGTGGGGGTTTAAAGATTGCTAATTTTGGACAATTAACGCAATATATTTCGCGCTATTAACGCGTAAGCGGAGATTTAATCAGTTATAGAAATATTCCAAATTGGTTGAAGGCTATTGGTCATAATTGATACGTTAATAGGAGCGAAATTGATCACTTCATATTTAATATGGCGTGTGGGGGATGATAAAAAAAATCTCAACATTTTTTTAATTTTTTTTTTCATTTTTTTTAGTTCATCAATTTTTGTAGGCAAACGCTGCTCCATCAACCTAAAAAAGTAGTCGGAACATTCAAGGCTTCGCCTTGATATGAGCAGTGTTGTTGTTCATTCATAACAATTTTGATATACAACTAAAACAGGGCATTCAGCTAATAAATATGGTTGAAAGTTTCAAAGCTACTTCCTTAATAAATGAGTCTGAAAGTTTCATAGCTACTTCCTAAATCAGAGGCTGGTCTAGGCTTTTGAGTGGAAGAGATCATTTTAGAAGAATCAATAAGAATTATAAAATGTTCTGATGTTCATTTTTCCTACTATTCTTGTAGAGTGAGAAGGAACTATGCCGTAGAAAGGATATATTTTCAAACAATTTTAGTTGCCTCAAAGAAAGCTCGTAGAGGCTCAAATGTGACATCACATTGAAGCCCGTTGAACTTGTTGAAAAGAAACCTGAAAAAATCTGTTTCTTAAAAAAATGACCGAATATTTACAATTTTCGTAATTTGTTTTAGCAATCGCAGCTGGAGCGTCTGCAGTCCAAGAAGCTGACCACTCTGATGTTTGACGAGAACCTGCAAAAGTACGTCAATCTGGACAAGGAAATAGACTCCAAGATCAAGTTCAAGTTCATCCACAGTCTCAAGTTGAACCTGGAACCCCTCGTGTTTGCCCTGCAGGACTACGCCAAGAGTTGGATCAATGACCTGGGGGGTCTGCTGCATGAACAGTGCAAGACGCAGATGGATGAATTGAAGGCAGATTTGGATGTGAGACTACATTTTGCTTACCGTCGGTTGATGCTTAAACTAGACATAAAACATCGCTGCCATTACTCGATATTAAACGAAGTACGGCTCCCAGAATTTTATTTAGAACCCCAAAACCAAATTAACTTTTTTTTTGGTTCTATTGGATTGAATTTGATCTATAAAGGAATCACTTAGGAAATTTATTGAATTGTTTATGCTTTGCAGCAACTGGACATGGACCTCAAGAAGTCTCCAAATGAGCTTGAGGATTTGAAATTTGTTTTGGCCACTATCGGCAAGATCAAAGACATCTCACTGGATGTAGAGATGAAGATCGGCGACATCCAAGAGGCGTACAGGACCCTGGACATGTATAAGATAGAAGTGCCCCAGGATGAAATGATTTTGCAGAGAAGCATCAGAGACCAATGGGAGGAACTGCAGATGGAGGGAAAAAGAATCGATGCCAGGTTAGTTTCTGAACGTTTGCCATGATTATTGTCTCAAGTTTTGCTTTTTGTTGCGAAGTTGAAAATTCTTTGCATGTATTTGCTTTCATTAATTAGAAGTGTTATACCGGTAAAATGAATGGCGTCTGAAACGAGTTTCTTCTTTCAGAAACTTAATTGCTTTACTTTGGATGCTTTAGCTTTAAGTACGAAGTGAGTTTCTAGTTGGAAACTACAGTTGCTTTGAGAAAAAATAATAAGAACTTATCAGGTTTTAGACCTGCAGTCATTTTTTAAAACTCATTTTCACTTTTTCAGACTGGTTCCGACGAAGAGGAAGTTCACGCAGATCACCCAGCAGGACATTGAGAAGTTCGGACAGAAGCTGGCAGACTTTCAGCAGAGGTTCCAGCTAGAGGGACCCGGCGCCGTCGGAAACGACCTGGACAAAGGTAGCATAAGTATTTTGCTCAATATCTCCGAGGGAGTCACGAAATATGTATGCTCGATGTGGTGTATTATTTCGTCAGAGCAGTTTCGGCAATAGATGCAGTAGTTCATTTGAAAATATCAGCCCCCCTCTCTCTTTCGCGCGATGAGGATGAATCATCTCAATAATTGGTCCTCAAACTGATTGGTTCTCAAACTTCAGATCGGTCCTCAAGATATTACGGAAAGAATCAACCAGTAGAGCTCAATGTTGTGCTTTATTCTAACAACATTTGGGTCAACTTTACACTTATTACAAACTGCAGCTCTTCGGAGACTCAATTCCTCTCGTTGCATTTAAATCTTCAATATTACCTCTCGTTTGCAAATTCGTATTATATGAATTCGTATGATATTCGAGCAAGTATTATTCAAATTTCCCTAACCAAACCACACGTTAAAAACTGTTCAATAGATCGGACCGAAAAATTATAGAACAAAGGCAATTACATTGACCCGTGCTGTAAATAGAATCCCGTGGTTGCTCACTTTAAAAAGTTATTTACTGTTTATTTTAGGTCTGCAACTTCTTGGAACTTATCAGAAAGAGTTGGAAGAGTTCGACGCGGAGCGACAGGAGCTGGCGAATGCGGAGAAGTTGTTTGATCTGCCCATCACCGCCTACCCTCAAATGCTGGAAGTGCAGAAACAGGTAAGCAACTTGTTTGACAATTTGGGGCAGTTAACCTGCGTTTTGATGCAGTTTGAAAGTCGAATTGAATCGTCTTATTTAAAGTTTTAACTACACTCTTAAAGCTTTTCAAGAGTCGATGAACGTAGTGATGACTCATATAAAGGTCTTGGTGATTTTTTTGTGTTTTCTTTTTCGGAAAAAGTCTTAAAATGCTTCAATAACTGCAGATGTGCATTCATACATATTTATGCATTTATGAATGCACTTAGGTATACATGCGCTTTTTGAGTTAAATTTGATTTCATCCGCTGAAATTTAGGTAAATTGCACTCTCCAAACGAACGTGGAAATGGCACGAAAATTGTGAACGATTTCTAGTTTCGAAAGTAAAATTTAAATTACAGATTTCCCAGCAGAAGAAAAAATTTACTTATTGATCCAGTTTTCTGAAATTGGGTTAGTTTCATCGAAAAAGTGTCAATCATGAACTGTTCTTTAAATCTTAAAATTCAATGAGGGCATTTTTTTTTCAAATTTGAAATTTGACTCTTCCAACTGTCTGTTGGTTGTGTAAATTTACAGTACAGTAGAGCCGTACTATTTTGTGTCATATAGTTTGATGAACTTTGAAGTTGAGGATCAGATCTGGTCAATCAAATTAAAAATAATGTACGGGAACAAAAACACCAGATGGCTAAACTATTAAAAAAATACCAAAATGTGTGTAACCTTTGTTCGAAAAATCGAGCAGGCTTATTTAGTTATTCATTTAAAAGAATTTTCCTCACATAATCATAGTTATGGGTTGAATGATTTATCATATTATAGCCCTATCAGCCTTGATTTAAACGATGTTAAAAAGTTATCAAAAAATGCACCAGCATCGAGAAAAACCGATTTGAAGTTTTTGAGTTGATCTAATTTCGAGCGAGTAAAGCGAGCGAGTAGGCTTATTATAGAAAAATGTCATGAAATTTGAGTTTAACTCCAGTAAAATTATTTTCCAAAGTATTTTCGGGCTATTTTGGGAATGAAAAACACCGTAATTTAAAAAAAGTATGGGCAAAAAAATATAGAAAACTTTTTATTTTTTTTGTCATTTTTCGACTAAAACCGTTTCCGGATTTGCTTTACTGTAATTGTCGAAGATGCCCAAATTCTATGTTTTTATGTCAAATCCTTTTATAACGCGACTTACAAAAACCATCGTTAATATTGAAAAAAAAAACATGAAAATGCTTTTTAGCTATCCTTGTATTAATTGATTATGACTGTTGTCAGATGAAAGGCATGCAGCAGATCTACCAGATCTTCAAGAACCAGAAGGTAGCGAGAGAGGAGTGGGCTCAGACTCTGTGGGTGAATCTGAACATTGAGCAGCTGCAGAAGGGCATCGAGGACTTCATCCGGGAGCTGAAGAGACTCCCGAGGGACGTGAAAGGGTTGGCAGTGGCGGCTACAGTCGAGGGAAAGATGAAAGAATTCAAGGACTCCATTCCACTGTTCGCCGACTTGAAGAACGAAGCCTTGAGAGAGAGGTACATAGTGATTGCATGTTTAAATGAGCTTCATCGGCCTCTTGTTTGACAGCCTGTTTCGTTGGATTGACCTACTGAATCAGTCAAGCAAATAAAATCAGCGGAGTGGTGGAACTTGGATTTTTATAGGGGGATTCAAATTATCGAAATTATATGCCTAGGGGTTTTTGAAGTTCGCTTGCCAAAATTCTAGATAAAGGCAATTTAGAACAGATTCCGATATTGGATTTGTTATTTTTAGACATTGGAAAGATTTGATGGACAAGACGGGCAAGAAGTTCGACATGAACCCGGACACTTTCACTCTTCAGAACCTGTTTGCGATGGAGCTGCACAACTACACGGAGACCATAGGAGACATTGTGGGCATGGCTATGAAGGAACTCAGCATCGAAAAGGTAACGCACAAAATGCAGTTTCGTGAAAAGTGTTTCCTTGATTTTCATATTTTTGTGGGCGACATTTTAGGCGACATTTTTTATCACATCAAAAACTGACTGTTCCTTTCAAGACATGTTCAATAAAAATTGTAAACAAATTCTAAACAGTTTGAATTAGTATTGGTGAAAATTGATTACTAAAAACGTGACTAAAAATGATGACTAACCAAGAAACTCGTTATAGTTTGATTTACTTTCCTACAAGCTCTTACCTAAAAAACGACATATGAATTCTTTCTGTAGGGTGTGAAAGAAGTTGTTGAGACGTGGGAGGGCATGAAGTTCACCATCATTAAGTACATGAAGGGAACAGTGGAAAGAGGGTCCATTTTGGGACCATGTGACGAGATCCTCCAGATTCTAGACGACAATGCTATGAATCTACAGAGCATGTCCGCTTCCAGGTTCATCGGCCCATTTCTAACACAGGTGGGCACTAGATTTGCTCAGATACGTGGCTGATTGTCATCAAATAAGTCGAAGCGCAGTATGAAAGAATGAATTCTTTGTTCATTCAAAGACACGGTAAATGCGGAAAATAGGCCTGTTGTGATTAGAGTTCTAAGAGTTAATGAGCGAAGTGAGCTCGTATTTAGGTCGTATTGTTTTTTGTTTCCAAAATTTGAAGAAAGTGACAGAATATTTGTGATCGGATTGGATTTCAGTTTAAAGCAAATAGTTTTTTGGTTTTGGCGGAAAGATGCAGTGCCTTGAGCTCAAAGTTAAATAATTTTTGAGAGTATTTTTCAGGATGTTATAGAGGTTTCAAAGTTGCCAATTGTAATCAAAACGAGGCAAATTGTTTCAGTATTTTACCAGCTACAATGCTTTGTATATGAACCCTAATAATCTGTATCTAAGTGCAAGCTACCCTGGGGATCACAGTGAACATAACCGAAGGAAAACACAAACAAGACTGCTTGTATATCAAGGCAAAGCCCGGAACATTCCGACGTCCGCTTAATTGGTATCAAATAGTTTTTGTGAAGAAAATATTTACATAAGCGCGAACTTAGTGTGTTACTATGAACCTTATTTTTTTTCTGACCTAACTCGCAAATAAAAGTGTTCATTAAAAATGTTCACTTATTTGGAAATTTCACTGTAGCATTGGAAATTGCATAGCATCTGTTCTCTACTTCAATGTGGATAGTTTTTAATCTTCTGTTTACTAATAAGCTTCCGTGGCTGATTGGTTAGTGTGAGTGAATCTTAATCTCGAGGGCGAAGGGTGGAATATCAGACGTGGCAGAATTTTTGCTAGTTCGAGGCTTATTTATACTTTTTTTGTACTTTATAAAGCTGTTTTTTTTTGTGTTCTTGCCAGTGTTTGCGTCTGTGTGAAAAAAAAACTTAAAATTTTGAACATAATCAAAAATCAAGTGTAAAAATTTGGGACAATACGACCGACTAGCTTGCCTCAATTCAATTTGGAACAGGGATAATTCGCCATGCATGAATAGTTCGCGTTAGCTTTTCAGCATCATAAATATAATCTTCGAACCGCCCATTAATTAGTCACCGGCCTGGCCATTTTGGCACTTTTCAAACCTCTAAAATTGTACAAAAAATAACCTTCAATGGGGTTATAAAAAAAGTTTTAAATTCTATTATTTTGATTGCCGAAATTTGAGCGAATCAAAAAGCCACCCCAAGCATAAATGTTCCGCACTTTCTTCGAAAGTCAAAAAGTTAAGACCGCTCGTGTATCCAGGACAAAGCCCTAAATATTCCGACTGCCCCTGAACTGGTCTCTAAACTATAAACTATAAAATTTGGACTGCGAAGATATATTAAAGTTGAAATATTAAGTGCTAAAATTCTAGTCGTATACGTAATTAGTATGAAAATTTAGTTTGCCTCAATACAATATGGAATAATTATGAGTGAGAACAATTATTATGGATAATTCACATGTATATATGTTTCATGGATAATTCGCGTATTATTTATTAAGTAATTAAATGCGCCGGCTCTAATCGCTCATAGGCTACTGCGGCTACTGCAAGCATAACCGCTTGGTAATCTTGAGGTTCCAGAAGCGCTCTCCACATTGTGAAATATCTTTGAATTTAAGAAAAAACCACCTCAAGCATATATATTTCTCACTTCTTCGAAATTCGAAAAAAAAAAGAAAATGAACTGCACGCTATCCAAAGTTAAGCCGAATTGAATTTTAAAAAATGACAAATTTGGCTGATTTTTGCAGTAAACGGTTAGTTTATCTAAATAATTTGATAGAAGTTGAAAAGTTGAAAAATTCGAGTTTTTTTCACGTTAAAAAACTGTTAATTAACATGCAGTTTGTGAACAAATATATTCTGCCGATATTTTAATTTTAGCATAATGTACTGGGCAAAATAGTTCGTCTTAGAAATCAAGTTTTTATAAGAAAGTGTTAATAATAAATTTATTATCATAGAATAATCTTGAAATTCAAAGCTCTTTAAGGTAATTTTTTTTCTATGAAACTTGAAAACTTAAACAAATCAAGTCAACTTTTTTTGTTGTTTTTTGCGTTCATCGGTTTTTTTCCAACTATCTGTTGGCTTTGTTTTGTCATACGTTTTGAAATAGCAAATTTTACTTTGAGCCTTGATCCTTCTAGGTGCAAAACTGGGAGAAGAGTTTATCTCACATTGGGGAAGTGATTGAGATATGGCTGGTGGTGCAGAGAAAGTGGATGTACCTCGAGGGCATCTTCATCGGGGGAGACATCCGCGCCCAACTCCCAGACGAGGCCAGGAAGTTCGACATCATCAATGGGAAATTCAAAGGGGTCAGTTAATAACAAATTCGGGCCGTGTTTTCTCAAGAAAGAGATTAAGTTTGAGCTAAATATTGTTCAATAAAGTTCAAGAGTTGCGATCTATTTGAATAATAACAAAACATCAAATTTATGCCACGAAATACAAAAAAAACCTTCTAAATGAATTATGTTTTTGATGGATTTTTTGCTTCCTTCTCGGGCGGAATATGAAAATGCAGTCTTTTGATTCGTTTGAGTTCAGTATCTTTACCAATCTTTCGTAGTCGTTTAGTGATACATTTATTCTTGATTCAGATCATGAGTGACACTGTTGCCAATCCTAAGATCAAAGACGCATGTCATGCCGACAATCGTCTGCAAGACCTGGAGATGCTGAGTGAAGGTCTGGAAAGGTGTCAGAAGTCTTTGAATGACTACTTGGACTCGAAGAGGAACGCTTTCCCGAGGTTCTTTTTCATATCGGACGACGAGTTGCTGTCTATTCTGGGAAGCAGCGATCCTAGCTGCGTGCAAGAGCATATGATCAAGGTTAAAGAATTCTTTTTTGCCCAGTTTTTCTTGTCACTTGTTTTGGTGAAAGTTACTCTAATTTGAGAAATCATTAAGATACTTAATTTTCTTCGAATTTGGAAGAATAAGTGGCCATTAAACAATTTATCAGCAAATTGTATGACTTTCTCTGATTAAGAGTCATGAACGTAGTGAATACTCTTATATAGGTCTTGGTGATTTTTTTGTCTTTTTTTCAGGAGAAAGTCTTAAATTTGCCACGATTTCAGCTTTGATTTCTTTTTAAGTTCAGTTCATTTCTATCAGGAACTTAGAGTTGCTTTTGTCAAAATTCTTTTATAAAATCTTTCATAAATAAAAGCCCCTGAAAAAGCCCTGATTGGTTGAAAACCATCACCACCATATTGCGGAGTTAACAAATATGTATTCTTTTGCTGTAGGAAAGAATTGTAATTTACCTTTCAGAGACCAGAACGTTTTGGACGAACCGAGAAATAGATTGAGATAAATAAGAATTTATCCTGAACAGCATAGCCTTAACACCTCGATAAAAGCAAGATTATCTTATTTATCCCATTTTTCGCCAGTAATTTAAATCGGGTTTCGCCTTGACGACTAATGAAATAGAAAACTTGATGATAGTAGTTTTTGAATCATCTCTTTTTTGATTAGATGTACGACAACGTCTCCAGCCTTCGTTTTGACACCGGCAACAACGGAGAGAATGTTGCGGGGGCGATGGTGTCGGCGGAGAAAGAAGTTATGGAGTTCCGATCTCCCATCCCCACCGAGGGAAGAGTAGAAGAGTGGATGACTGCTGTTCTCATTGAGATGAGGCGATCTAACCGACTCATCACGAAGGAGGCTGTGTACAAGTACTGTGAGGACAGGTCAAGGTATGATTTCACATGTTTCTCATGAAATTATTCTAGGCTCTTTTCCAGTTCCCCCCTCTGAATTTCAGTTTATGAAAGTCTATTTAAAATGACTTTTCATGTAAAAAATTGCTTTAAAACGTGTCAGCGTGTGCAAGTGAACAAATTTTTACATCATTTCTGGCATGCAAAACGCCGTGTGAGCAATTTTTGAACAACTTTTTTGGTAATTTTACGAGGGTGTTGGAAAACTGGAAAAAAGCTTTATTCTAGTACAATCCGGGATTTTTCGCTTCTGTTTTTTTTCTATTATTATTTTTTTCGAGTTCTATTCTTTCACGCGGTCCAATGCTCAGATTGAAAAATTGTAATCCATTTTTAGGGTGGAGTGGATGTTAATGTACCAAGGCATGGTAGTTCTGGCAACCAACCAGATCTGGTGGACATGGGAGGTGGAAGACGTTTTCCAGAAGGTCAAGAAAGGTCACAAACTAGCCCTGAAGCAGTACGCACAGAAACTCACCAAACAACTTGATGACTTGGTCGTGAAGGTCAGGTCGCCCCTGGATAGAAATGACCGAGCCAAATTCAACACAGTGCTGATTATCGAAGTGCACGCCAGAGATATTGTAGACAGTTTCGTTAGGGATAGGTGAGTTTAACTATTGGACTTAAAGAGACTCCCAAAGCAAAAAAATTCTCGAATCGAAATAAAATCATATACATTTTGAAATCTTGCATTTCCCCTCATCGAAAAAACATCGTTTCTTTGATTGAAATTCGCACATGACTAACACTTGGGTTGCTCATTAAAGGGTGCTTATTGGCTGCTGGGCATAGTAGAGATGATTGTTAAAAAGATTTGAAACTAAAACAGGCGAAAAACAGCTGAGCCAGCGTAGTGTTTTTTTTCTTTTTCTGGAAAATATTTCTCAGCCCTCAGCCACAAGGTTCATTCGGGTTTTAATTAGAATGGATAATTTCTCCACACATTATTCTAAAATTAACTTGGTGATTCACTACAATAGTAGGCACAATCGCAAAAAAACACATCGTCCTCAATGCTTTTAACGGCGCACTATGTAGTACAAAATGCGCGTGTACCAGTAGAACAACCTGGCGATCGTGAACAACTTTTGTTTTTTATTCAATGAAGACGAAGTTGGCTTCACAGAGACCTGTTGTTGTAGCCTATTGTGCTTAATTTGAAAATCAGTGAAAACAACTGCATTTCAGTATCATGGACGCGAAAGAGTTCAAGTGGGAGAGTCAGCTTCGGTTCTACTGGACGAAGGACGACGATGAATTATTCATCCAGCAGTGCACTGGCACCTTCGGGTATGGATACGAATACATGGGACTTAACGGACGACTGGTCATCACTCCTCTCACCGATCGAATCTACTTAACTCTAACTCAGGTAGGTTACAAGAATGCCACTACTTCTTCATCTGGTATTCTCATCCTTTAGTTGAGCTTCAGGGCTAAGTTTATTCCTCATTTTAGTCCATTTTTGGTCCTGAAAGAGGGGTGAGATCTTGAATTTGAAGAAACTGGAGCTGAGTAATACTTAATTTTGTTTTTTATTTACTCTGAGACGAATGATTTCAATCGTTTATAATTGATACCTATTTCTGCTCATATCTGCTTCAACTCAGCTCGGTTTAAAAATAAATCAGTATGTTACCAATTGGGGGGCTCATTCACTTTTTTTTTAAAGTAGGAAATAAAGGAATTAGCGTTTTGCAATAGAAAGTGTTTCATGTTTTAGGCTCTCAATATGTACCTCGGTGGAGCTCCGGCTGGTCCTGCGGGAACTGGAAAAACTGAGACAACTAAAGACTTGGCGAAAGCACTCGGCTTGCTTTGTGTCGTCACAAACTGCGGTGAGGGAATGGATTTCAAAGCAGTCGGGAAAATCTTCTCGGGTCTGGCGCAGTGCGGTGCTTGGGGATGTTTTGACGAGTTCAACCGGATTGAGGCGGCGGTGTTGTCGGTTATCTCAACCCAGATCAAAGTTATCCAGACTGCTCTGATCAACAAAGCGGCTCGATTCAATTTCGAGGGAACTGAGATTTCACTCGATCCAAGAATTGGTGTGTAACCCAATTTGTTTTAATACCCTATATTTTTATTTCTTTTAGCGATCTGAGTTATGATTGGTCCTATGTTTTAGATTAATTTTGCTTAAGAGTAATGAATGTAGTGAATACTCTTGTATAGTCTTGATGAGTTTTTGTGTTTTTTTTTAGGAAAAAGTCCTAAAATTTGTTCACGCCAATTTTGATTTTACGTGGTTTGACTTTTGGTTTCTTGTTCAGTTCACTTCATTTCCTGCGTTAGAAGGAAGTTAGAGTTCACTATCGAACAGCAAAAATTTAAAAGGCCCGGAAAACGTGATCGACTTTTAATTTCGAAATTTGAATTTAATTATCAGATTTACCAGCGAAATAAAATTTTTACCTATAGGTCCAGTTTTCTCAAATTGGGTTAATTTTACCAAAAAAAGCCTTAGTTATAAAATGTTTCTCTGCGTTCATTGACTCTCCAATTGCCTGTTGGCTATGTTTGTTTCTAGCAAGGGGGTAAAGCATCGTATCGACGATAAATATTTCGCGATAAATTGAACCCTCTCGATAGATTATCCGATAATCGCGATTATCGCAATCTCTTATATATCTTTATTAGTGGTCTTCCATCCAAGAAACCACACTGTATTGTTTACCACGATAAAAATTATATACAATTTTATGGTACCCCAATGCACATTATGGTACCCCAATGCAAGCTAGAGATCGTAGCATTATCTAATATCGCTGATCTTGGGATTATCTAATATCGCTGATCAGCACCCATATATCACAAAATATAGATTCGAATTTATCGAGTTTCCAGTCGATAGATAATCGCGATACTTGAAAGCTTGTCGATGGATATTTCGATATATTGTATCGCGATATATTGGATATGCGACTATCGATGTCCCACCCCTGGTTGTTAGGTTAATTAATTTGAAAGCATGTGTTTCAGGTATCTTCATCACTATGAACCCTGGTTACGCAGGCAGGACTGAGTTGCCTGAGTCGGTGAAGGCACTGTTCCGTCCAGTGGTGGTGATTGTGCCAGACTTGACCCAGATCTGCGAGATCATGTTGCTGTCCGAGGGATTCCTCGTCGCCAGGGTAGGTATTCTAAAAATGGCCTGGTTGAATAGCTTTTTTAATTGGAGCTGAGTTGATCAGTACCTCTCAGATGATATAAGTAAAATCCCGTTAAAAATGGCTTGTTGAAAATTCGAAAGTTATCTGGAGGTGAAAAATACCCCAAGCACATTTTCCGTCACTATATGCGAAAGCCCCCAAATCAGATTTGAAGTTAAGGATGGATGCCATTTTAAAGCCTATAAAGTTTTATTCAAGACTACAAATGAGCTAATCAGAGAACTAGATTTAAAGTGTAAACTGAAACTGGCGGACAGAAAAATGGTGATATATCACCAACTAAAAAAATAAACGAACAGTTACATATTAATTATATAGCAGTTAGAAAAGTTATTCAATATTCAACTAACTTTAACATAATTTTGGCTAGGTTATACAAATTGCTCATCTGCGCTGATTCGTTTATGCTTCATCTGGTTTATAAGCACTCAAAAAGTTTTTGCAATCGAATTAAGCGTACTATAAAAACTTGAAACTTTTTGGGTTGTTTTTAGGTTCTGGCGACTAAGATGACGGTGCTGTACAAGCTGGCCAAGGAGCAGTTGTCCAAACAGCATCACTACGACTTCGGACTGCGTGCTCTGAAGAGTGTGTTGGTGATGGCGGGAGAACTGAAGAGGGGCTCCCCTGACCTCACTGAAGACATTGTACTCATGAGGGCCCTCAGGGACATGAACATGCCTAAGTTAGTATCATTGGCATTACTATCTACTTTTTATAAGAGGCAAGAGATTTAAGAGGGGTGACAGTGAATGATGTGGGGGACAATAAACAGTACCAAATCCAGATTATCCCATCGGAAATGAGAGAGAGAGAGAGAGAGAGATTGAGAGCTTTTGATGGTAGTTGGTGCCTCTAACAGGAGACTTAGTATTCTTTACAAAAACTATTTAGCTGAATGGCTGGATCCGAATGCTTGATGATTGAATTTGTCTTTTGAAATTTGATTTAATTGAAATTAGTTGGGTCTTTGACTTTTGTTAAGTTTCCAATGTTGTCTAAATATTTAGGCTCTTTTTCAGTCCCCCCTTTTTTTGAAATTCATTTTATGAAAGTTTCTCTAAAATTACTTTTCATGAAATAAATTGCATCAAAACGTGTCAGCGTGAAAAGGTGAACAAGTTCATACGACATTTCTTACATGAAAAATGCCATATGAACAATTTTTGAGCAGCTTCGGTTGGTAATTTTTGAGGGGGTGGGAAACTGGAAAAGAGCCAGTTTTTAGTGCGTCAAAGTGTTGGCAACAAATTTAGTTTATATTCAAACATTTTATAACCCTTATTTGAGAATTACGAAATTCCATTTAATATATTTGGTTTCGTAGATAAAAATATACGTTCTGCCATCTTAATAGATAGTTATGAAATCGCAGTTCAAATTGTTTTTTAAAACTGAGACAATTTGTTTTTGTTGTATTTGGATCTTTATCTTTTCATTACCCTTCATTGAAAATTCTCACATAATAAAATTATTGGAGCATGTATAAAATATTACGTGATGCCATTTTTGTCATTGAGAGTCGATGAACGTATTAAGGACTCTTATATAGGTCGTGATGATTTTTATTTGTTTTTTTTTCAGGAAAAAATCTTAAAATTTGTTCAGGCTTAAATTTGATTTTCGTGGTTCGTGACTTTTGATTATTTTTAATTTCAGTTCATTTTCTTTGTTAAAATTAGGAAAAACTCCACTATCGAGCAGCAGAAGCGTAAAGGTCTTAAAAATGTGATCGACTTCTAGTTTAGAAGGTGGATTTTAATTTCCAGATTTCCCAGCTGAATTTTTTTTTACGTATTGGTCGATTTTCGTAAATTGTGTTAATTTTACCAAAATAGTGTCAATCATAATTGATCTTGAAAGTCAAAGAGGTGTAAGGCCATAGACTTTTATTTTAAGAATTCGAAAGTTGGAAAATCAAGTCAGTATTTTTTCTGTTTACTTGGGTTCATTAACTCTTTTCCAATTGTCTGTTGGCTATGTTTGTTGCATTGTGTTTCATTTAAAGTTCTCGCAGATCAAACAAATTGGAAATTGTATGACGATGTCACGCAAGTTCTATCCCAGTTTTGTCATTTTTTGGTAGATATTGTAAATATCAAATCCCATTCTTTTCATACTAGTCATATTACCCCTAGTTTTTATTTCTCTTCAAATATTTTCGAAAGTATTAAACATTATGAACTCCCAGACCTTAACCCCTTTTGATGCCGGTAATTGTTGTGATAAACTTATTAAATAGTTTTAGATAGTATAATGAAATGCGAATAACCTTTAATTTATCCTGACCGAAACCTCTTGTGTGTTACCCAAGTATCTTGTAATCGGGATCGAGAACAGAGGTCAAACAACGATCCCACAGCTGGAGTCCGATTATATCTGATTGTTATTTGCTGTTTACATCCTACTTGGTTCTCTCTCATATACAGGACACTTAGCCTGGTGGTTAGTACGTGGACCTGACGTGCCATAGGTCCGGGGTTCGTATCACTGAGACATCCCTCGGATTAATCCTTGATATTCTTCCGCGAACAAAATTCGTTATTTTTTTTTGCTTTATATTCGGTTACCACACCTTCTGGTTTAATTGATATTCTTCAATCGGTTTGAAATTAATTGAAAACCTGCTTAAATTAGCCTTGTACTCGGTTGATTAACATCTGATTGACGCCTTTCTCACTTACTTCAGAACTGCCTGTCCTTACGAGAGAGCCAACTTGTTGTGGCATTTGTTCGGAGCGTGATTCAACCTCAGTTCTTACTGAGTGCTTTGTTTGCTCGCTGAAAGCTGTACATCTGTCTTGTGTGGGTGTATCAATGAATACCTTTTCTATTTATGGTACGATCACATGGGTATGTCCCGAATGCCACGAAACTGGCAAACCTAAGAGAAAGACAGACGAAATGGCGGATCGATTGTTTTCAATTGAAAAGAAAATCAAATCTATCGACACACTGACGAAACTTGTGAACGATCTCAGCGATAAACTCAACGATAACACGTCTACACAAGTACAACAGAGACCGATCATTTTTACGTATGCATCACTGCTTGCTGGAAACGCTGGATCTGGATAGCCGCCGAACAAGGAGCTATTCGCAGGAAGATTTTTCAGGTCGCGACATGGCAGCACAACTTCTATGAACAGCTCTGCATCTCAGGAAGCGAAGAGACTGAGAGAAGATGACTACAGCAAACAAGGAATAAACAACAGAGAATCTGGTCTCATGAATGGAACGTAGAAAAATGATAGTTCGAGTACTCTGTTCGGTGTACCGAAGCCACCACCACCACCTAGATGGCATATCTTTGCTACACGCTTTGCTCCCTCAGCTTCTCCTGAGGACTTGATCGAATATTGCTCCAATCAAGTGGCAAAGCCGGTTGCAGTTCGCGTGGTGTCCAACCCAGAATCAAAGGTGAAATCCTTCCACTATCTTTTTGAAAACACGATGAAGGACAAAATCCAAAGTGCTGATTTTTGGCCAGAAAATGTTCTCATAAAAACCTTTCGGTTGAATGATGAAGCTAGAGAATGGTTGAAAAAACTACGGCGTGTGGATCGAGCCGATACAGCGTGACTAAACAATGCAATGAATATCAGCCTGTTTAACGCAAGGTTAATAAAGAACAAAATAGATCGTTTTCATGCTTATCTAATGCTGCATTGCCCAGATGCGTTTGCAGTTACTGAAACCTGGTTGGCCCACGACGATGATGATTTCATTGGACCTCAGTGCTGCCCAGAAGAATATAAGTTCATCAGCTGTTCCCGTGAGGATATACGAGGGGGTGGTGACGACTTTTCTCTGTTTTTTCTGAAGCCGGCCTTGAACAGCACATACATCACAACCAACTCATGTATCCGGTCATACATTGGATTTGATTATTTCAACTTATACTCCTGCGAATATTTTTGTTGATGATGAAATTGCAAGCGACCACAATTGCATTAATTTTAATTACCCCACGGATACTCAAACTTCAGTCTCAAAGAAAACAGTTGTTTATAGGCAGTGGAAGAACATTACCTTGGAAAGTTTGAGCAATACATTCAACCTTCTGATCAACTAAAAAATGGTGTACGCCGGGAATTGCAGCGATTCATTTTCAATCTTGCTTTTTTGTTTAGATGAAGTTGCCGACTCCTTGGCTCCCAAGAAAAAGAGCTTTTTTTCACAGCACACCTGCCCCTACTTCGATGATGAACTGAGAACCGCAAAAAAGGGGGAAAAAAGCTGAGTGACAAAATCGCAAGTGTTTTTACGATTCTAGCCGAGTTTTGCGCCAAGTCGATGGAAATGAACACTATGTTTTTTGATAAACAAAAACTCTTTTATAAAAGCCTGATGCGGAACTCAGACATCAAGAAAAAGTATCAAGCACTTGACATCCTTTGGCAAAAATGCTTTTTTGCTACCCACTGGTTTCAATGAAAAGTCTCAAGTGAAAAATTTAACCAATTTTTTGTGCCGAATGTAGACAATCTTGTTGAAGGAGTTCCTGTAACTTCAGTTCTTTTCAACCATCCAGTGCAAGAGCTTCAGCTCGATGTTTTACCAAGCGTCTCTGACTTGGAATTATCAAAAGCTTTCGACGATGTCACGTACACGTCGTGTCCACTTCAGGCGGTACCAACAAAGCTTCTTAAGTCAATGAAATCTATTCTCTTGCCGATACTGCTTTACCTATCCAACCTTTGTTTTACTTCTGGTACTTATCCGAAATGTCTGAAAAGTGGTACAGTCATCCCACTACTTAGAAAAACCAATGCTGACCCTGAAGTGTTCAAGAATTATAGACCCGTCACCAACAATCATTTTTTTGCGAACGTTTTGGAGAAGCTTGTGGCTAAGCGTTTCACAACTTTCTTGGAAAGTAACAATGCTTTCGATCCTTTTCAGTCTGCTTACAGAGTCTTTCATTCAACAGATGATGCGCATTACGAACGATGATACGCATTATGTCCTCTGTTCACTTGACAAGAAGAAGTTTGTGGTTCTTATCGCTCTCGACTTGAGTGCTGCCTTTGATACAGTGGATCATTCTAAACTGTGTGACATACACGAGAATAGGCTCGGAGTAAAAAAGAAAGCATTATCGTGGATCAAGTCGTACCTAAGTGACCGCACGCAACGTGTTCTTATCAATGGCGTGTTTTCTGATTATATCAAACTGAAAGTAGGCGTTCTACAGGGTTCTGTACTTGGGCCGTTTTTGTTCTCTATTTATCTCATTCCATTGCGTGATATTCTGAATGAAATTGATGTTGACTATCACATTTACGCAGAGGACAGTACACTTTATTTTACTATTGACAACGTTGAAGCGGGGACTATGAAAGCACAGCAAGTGGTATACAGAGTTCACGAGTGGTTTTCTAGTATGAATCTCAAAATGAATGAAGACAAAATCGAGTTCATGTTTGTCCGTTCAAGAAGAAGTAGAATCACAATTCCTGATCAAGTTGTTTTAGCGAACGAGTGCCTAGATGTGGCAACTCACTTCCGTAGTCTTGGGTTTGTTCTCGACCAGTATTTTACCTTTGAAAAACAAATTAACTTGGTCTGTGAATCACGTCATTATCAACTGAGACGGATTTAATCACTTTCACGGCATTCAGGCTTCGATTTTACTCGCAGCCTTGTTATCCTTCTAGTTTTATCTTGTTTAGACTATTGCAATTCTCTGTATTCTGGGCTACCTTCATTTCTTCTTAATAAGTTACAGCGAGTTCAGAATCCGTGCACTAGGCTTCTGTTCAGACTTAATAGAAGAGTGGATGTTAAGCCTTATTTGCACGATTTGCACTTGCTCCCAGTTTGAGCGCGTTTCAGTCTGCTTACAGAGTCTTTTATTCGACAGAGTCTTTTATTCAACAGTTTAGAGGAAAGTGCTTATGTTCATGTATCGTATAATTAATGCGGACAGAGTTCCCAACTATCTGTCAGAACTATTTTACAAAGATTATTCTTATTCCTCTAGAAGAAGGGTTTTCTCAATTTTGTACAGCCTTTTATCAGAAATACATTCGGCAGGCGGATGTTTTCTCGCCATGGTGCTGTTTTATGGAAAAAGTTACCCACCAGTGTTAAACGAGCAGTCAGTTTGATCGATTTCAAGAAACTTTTGAAAACTCACTTGTTCACCGACTATTTTTATACTTAGCCACCGTCCACTTTTGAGCTTTGTAAAAAGTGGTTAAGAATTTTAATAGTATTTTTAATATAATAATAAATTTAAACAAATTCTTTGTGCCATTATTTTTTTAAAATGTTTACGATACCCATAAAACCAATTAAAATATCTAGTGCCCTTTTTATGCAATAGGTTCGTGTACGAGGACGTACCTCTGTTTCTGGGTCTGATCAATGACTTGTTCCCTGGACTGGACTGTCCCCGAGTGAGGTATCCCTCGTTCAATGATGCAGTGGAGGCAGTACTTGCCGAGAATAGATACGTCCTCATGGAGACACAGGTAAGAGACGCAGTTGCACGTGTAGCAGATTAGGTTGGCACAATTTTGGAACTAATGATTGCACTCGCAGGAAAGAATGGGAGTAGGTAATTAATGAAATGACCTAAGCGTCGAAAAATAGCTGTGGCAAAAATGACAAAAAAAACTATCTATTTTTTATTTCAGCCGTTTTATTCTTCGGAATCATGCTGTTTGTTCATAGTTTTTTGGATGAATTCGACCCCTTACCAACCAAAGGGTCCCCCCTTTAATTTGATTTTATGACATTTATTTTTGGGTGACCAACGCTAAAGTTTTTCTAAAAGCGTCTTTGGCACCAATATATACAAATTTTGAAGGAGAGTGCTCGCCAGAAAATTGCAATTTTTTGGTCAAATTTTTCAAAAAGTGCTCAAAAACGGCATCTTTTACCTGTGTTTTCTTTTTTCAAAGAATTGCCAGGGAGCTCTCCGAAAATCAATTTGGTCGACCAAAAAAATCTACAAAATTTTTGATTTTTTTTTTGTGAAAATCTGCCCCCTTCCCCTTCAAAAAATCTTAGATCCGCCCCTGATTTGTATCTTGCTGATGTTCAAGTTGGTAATTTTAGGTTGACAAAGTAGTCCAAATGTACGAGACTATGATGACACGTCATACAACAATGATAGTGGGTCCCACTTGTGGAGGAAAGTCTGTGGTGATCAACACTCTCTGCCAGTCTCAGACCAAACTAAACATCCCCACCAAAGTGCACATTATGAATGCCAAAGGTCAGTCGGGGTCACAATCTATGTTAAGATTAAGTTTGAGACATTTGTTTTCCAACAGCAATTGTTCCTTGAGAAAACCATTTGACACAATCTGGGCATTTTTTTAAATTGAAGCCATGTAACAGGTACAGTTTAAATGAGCAACTCTAAGCGTTTCGCCGATGTTCCTCTCAAAATCTTTGTCACAATGTAAAAAATCGTCTTTGTAATATCCGATTTTTTCTTATTTTGATTTTTTTTTGCAGCCCAGAGTGTGATTGAGCTGTATGGTATCCTGGACCCGACGACGAGAGACTGGACAGACGGACTGCTGTCCAACGTGTTCCGAGAGATCAACAGACCCACTGATAAGAATGAGAGGAAGTACATCCTGTTCGATGGGGACGTAGACGCTCTCTGGGTGGAGAACATGAACAGTGTCATGGACGACAACAAACTACTTACCCTCGCAAACGGAGAACGAATCAGGTCAGCTATTTCTGTTTTGCAGCGTTTTTGCTTTTGTTGATTTTTTTAACCCTGCAGTAGTGGTTCAGAATTAATACGTTCCTCACCAGCTACGATGCTGTGATTTTGGTTGTTTGTCATCATTGTCGTGGTCCATATAGTTAAGTTTCAATTATCGAGAAATATATTCGAAAATTTTAACGGGCAATCAGAGAGTTAGTATTGTTTTCAAGAATGACGTCATTTGTTTCTCCAGGTTGCAAAAACACTGTGCGCTGCTCTTCGAAGTCGGCGATCTCCAGTATGCCTCACCAGCTACCGTTTCACGATGTGGTATGGTTTTTGTGGACCCTAAGAATCTGAGATACGATCCCTATTGGCGACGATGGGTTGATGCCCGGCCGAACCCCGCTGAAAAAGAAGACCTTGACCGATTTTATGACAAATATGTACCAGGCTTGATCCAGTTCATAATAGAGGGAATTGTTGATGGTCGTCAAGGAGAGCCCATTAAGCCGATAATTCCATTGACCGACTTGAACTTGGTCATACAATTATGTCAAATGTTAGATGCAATTGTGCCTAAGGATGTTCAGGATCCATCTGAGCTTGAAATGTACTTTGTGGAGGCGCTTTACTGGTCCATGGGAGGCGCTTTGATGGAAGCCGGCCGAGAGAAGTTTGACAACCAGATGAAATACATGGCAGCGATGCCAGTCAACACTGACGAAAAGAAGTATGCGGGACCAGGAGAATTACCAGGCAAGTCTATATCTGAATCTACCAAAAAAAACTGATTTGATTTTATTTAATTAATTCAAAAATAATGACTCATTGAAATACAAAATAGTTATGATGGGAAGGTCAGAGATCAAATCTCGCAGACTCAGAGTTTTTTTATTCTGAAATTGATTTATATTTCTTTATATTTCAATGCATATTTGTGTTCTTTCTAGCATTTTTTGCCATTTTTTGCGTTTTTGTTTGTGCTTGCAAAGTGCGGCCTGGCTTTTGTGTCAAAATTTCTTTAAATGAAAATTACATGTCCGGAAATTATTTGGGCAACTTTGCTGGAAGAATTATTACAAACTTAGATATCGTTTGGCGCTTTGGAAGAAAAAGGACAATCCATTCAAACTTAAATACCATTTCGCTTAGAAAAAAGTGACTTTAAGTATGTTTGACATTAGGTGTTATCTCGACTGTGTACGAGTACCACTTCCACCCTGAGAAAAGGAAGTGGGTTCCGTGGAGTGAACTGGTGCCCAAGTACATCCATGACCACAATGTGCGCTTCAACAACATTCTAGTCCCAACCTCAGACACCGTCAGATCCACTTGGCTACTGGACGTCAATGTGAGTCTAAACGATTGAACTCCGTTCATTTCACGTGTTGAAAAATAAGTGAATACACGTCGTTTGATAGTCTTCTTATTGTATTATAAAAATTTGTCATTTTTCATTTTCGTTGTTCTGACTTTCAAATAAAGTGTGGAATATATATGGTCGGGGTGATTTTTTTTAAATTCAAACCACTTTTACTAAACTCTGGTCCCTCGGGGGATCGATCTCTTGATCTGCATTCGGTCAGCCGGTTCTGCTCAACACTAGTACCTGACATGAGTACGCATAACTCTAAAATCGTTCCAATTTGAATTGAGGCAGCTAATTGATTTTAACTCCATACACGGCTCAGGTTTCAACAATTGATTTTTAAAGTTAGCAGTCTTGTTTATTTTAGCGGTTTTTCTACCTTAAGTTGTTTTCAAACTTTTTATTTCTGTCTGAAAAGTTATTGTTCCGACTTTCGATACGAAAGTGACGGAATATTTGTGCTCGGGGTGGGTTTTTTTTCTTCAGACAACTTTTTTTCCTTCTTTTAAACTTTATATGGCGTGTGGGGGGATGATTTCATAAAAAAATTCAAATTTTAGAAATTTTTTTTTCTTACATTAAGTTCTTTTATGTTACTGCTGCTCGATAAACTTGAAAAGGCAGTCGGAACATTCAAGGCTTTGCCCTGATACGAGCAGTCTTGTTTTTTTTGTTATCGAATGAAGTAGACAAAAGAGTTCATTTTAACCACAAATCTACAAAACCCCTGACCAATCTGTTTTATATTTCCCAAAAACTATATATTTAATATTTAGCTAGATTTTTTTAATCTAGGTTTGTTTTTGTTTCTTTTTTTTTCAATCTGTAATAGCTCTCATTTATACTGCAGGTCACAGTAAGTAATTGCGTTCTGATCATCGTTTTATCCACGCGCTTTAGAACTTCTGAAATGAATTGTCTGCAACATGTTGTTTTTTATTTGCATAGGATCGCCAGGGATCTGTGAGTATTATTTCTGTATGAAAATTGCTGTTTGTCAATGGCAGTAAGCATTTAAATGCTACCATCAATGCGTGACGCGTGAAAGCATGTAAACTTGGCACGTCAGATGTAAAGTATATATGTTTAGTATCACATTTTTTGTCGTTTTTTAGTCTAAAATCAAGCGACCGACTTTGTTCGTTGGCGAATCAGGAACGAGTAAGACTGCCACGACTCAAGCGTGGTTGAAGACTCTGGACACCGACTCACATCTGCTGTTGAACATTAACTTCAGCTCGAGGACTACCAGCATGGACGTGCAGAGGAACATGGAGGCCAATGTAGAGAAGAGGACAAAGGATTCCTATGGGCCCCCGCCTGGGAAGAGACTGATGGTATTCATAGATGACATGAACATGCCTCAGGTGAGACCCTAAAAAATTGCCTTATAGTACCAAATTGCCCTATGGTACCAAATTAAAAAAATTCTAAGCCTATAAAAATATAAAAATATTAAATATAATTCAATGGTTAAGCACAGGGGGCGCACTTAGGATTTTATCGAGTGGGGTGGGGGGGGGGGGGGGGGGGGGGGTTGGGTTGGGTTGGGTTGTGAGGGGGCGGATTCTCAAAAAAAAATTCGAAAATTTCTTTTTATAGGTCGACGGTCGACCAAATTGATTTTCTTAGCTCTCCCGAATCCTTAAAAAGACCTTCATTTGGCCAAGCTTTCTGCGCCGCAGGAAAATTTTTCAAAAAAAACAGGCCAAAAAAGGCGTTATAGGGTCGCGTTTTTTCGGCGCGTGCTCCATGCTCAAAATAAATATATTATGGCGCCAAAGACGCCTTTAGAAAAATTTTAGAGTCAGTCAGCCAAAAATGGACATCTCAAAATAAGACAAAGGGGATCATTGAAAATGGGGAGTAACTTTGTATTCGAGCGTGGTTTAGTTTTTTTCTTTTGTTTTTCACGCAAAATCAGATACCACAAATAATCATCGGGCTGGGTTGAGTGATATATCATATTAAAACCTTTTCAGTCGTGATTCGAACCACATTTAAACAAACCCAACCTTTTTTCTAATGTCGAGAAACACCGTATGAAAAATACGTATGAAAATTACCAATTTAGGCTAAAATTTGATGATTATACTAAAAATAAAGTTTTGGATGCTTTTTATTACGCTTCTTTGGCAAAATAAAATCTTTCGAAAGGGGTTGAAATTTTAAAAGCAAAAAAATTGAAAACAAATTAAAATTTATTTGCTTATGATTTTTTTGAAGACAATTATAGTCGTTTGTGTCTAATTCACTAAATTTCTAAGCGTCTGTATAGCTCTATCATCACACGACGTAGAAGAAAAGACACTAACTTGAAAAAATATCTGAGTATGTGGCCGGCACAGTAAATTTGAGTTTTCTTTTTAATTTTTGTCGGATAAAATAAGCGTTTATAGTAATAAAATTTATAAAATTAAAAAAGTTTATAAAATTAAAAAGTTACTCGCAGATTGCACAGTTTTCGAACTCCAGCCTAAATGGGACCAAATTTTGTCATTGTATGTTTTCGTTTTTTATTGTTACGACCATTGAAAATGGGGAGGAAACTTTCGAATATAGTTTTTTTTCTTTTAGTTTTCCACGCAAAATCAGGTATCACAAATAAGCATCAGACAGGGTTGAGTGATATATCATATTATATCCCTGCTAATTGTGATTCAAACAAAAACCGAGTCGAGAAAAACCGAATGAAATTTTCGATTTTTTGTCTACTTTCGAAGGGAGTAAAAAATTTAAGCTAAAAAAAACTTGATTTTACTAAATAGAAAACTAGTTTCGGGAATTTGTTTAGCTCTTCTCTGGCAAAAAAAAACATCTTTCAAAAATATTTAAAATTTTTAGTGCAGAAAATTGAAAAATTTAAAAACGAGTTTTTCGAAAAGTTTTTTCTTTCTTTTATATTTATTTGTTTTTGAAAAACATTGGATTTGTTTATGCCTACTTCACTAAATTACTACGCGATCGTATAGTTGTATCATCACACGACGTACAAGCAAGACACTATCTTGAAGAAAAAAGTTAAGTTTTTTTTCTGAAAGTGGTCGGAACATTCTGTGCTACTTTACTTGCACAGCAGCAACCGGCTATTCTTGTTGTGATTGTCGACGATCAAAGTTTTTCTGTTTTGTAGGTCGACACTTATGGTACTCAGCAGCCGATTGCTCTTTTGAAGCTGCTTGTGGAGAAGGGATTCATGTACGACAGAGGAAAGGACCTCAACCTAAAGAACTTCCGTGACATATCCTACCTAGCCGCAATGGGAAAAGTCGGTTTAATTTACTTCATTTCACTTCTTAATCAATTTTATGCTCGCGCTAACTGCATTATTCGATTACAATTTTTTTACATTCATTTTACATTCATTAAAGTCCTAGTCGTGCTCGAGATCCAAACCTGAATCTATTTTGTATTGATATCCGCAGTGAAATGAGGCAGCAAAAATTGATTGTGTCGAAACTGAAATAAGCTCATGGTAAAAGCCGAACACCCACCTGCAGGGGTGGATCTAAGATTTTCTCGAGGGGGGAGGGGGCGGATTTTCAAAAATTTTGCCGACCTTTGACGTTTTTGAAGTTGACTAAGTTGATTTTCTGAGCTCTCATAAATCATTATAAAGACCCCATTTTCGTCAAATTTTCTACGCTACAGGCAAAAAAAGGCGTTTTTAGGCACTTTTTGGAAAATTTTGACCATTAAATCGCGTTTTTTTGGTGGCGCGCGCTTCCCACTCAAAATAAGTTGGTAAAAAAGGTTTTCTAAAAAAACATAATAATATTGTGCAGGGTGGATCTAAGATTTTCTCGAGAGGGGGGGGGGGGGTGATGGATTTTTAAAAAATGTCGAAAGTTTTGTCGACCTCTTTTTAGGTCGACCGAATTGATTTTCTCAGCTCTCCCAAGTCACCAGACCCCATTTTTTGACCAAATTTTTTGCGCCAAAAAGGCGTTTTTAGACTTTTTCGACCATTTAAAAAATTTGAAATCTTTGACCAAAAAATCGCGTTTTTTTGGCGCGCGCTCCCCACTCAAAATTAATAGGATTTGGCGCCCAAGGCGCCTTTAGAAAAGTTTTAGGGGCAGTCAGCCAAGAATGGATATCTCAAAAAAGGAAAAAGGGGGACCCTTTGGGTCGGCAGGGGGTCGAATCCCTGAGAGGAGGAACGTCTTTCCTCCCCCCCCCCTAAATCCGCTGGTGCCCACCTGATATCTTAATCTCTTATGATTATTTCACCTACTTGATGTTTTTTTAGCCTGGAGGTGGTCGTAATGAGGTGGATCCTCGATTCATCACCCTCTTTAACGTCTTCAACATCACATTCCCCTCGGACGATGCCCTCCGTAGGATCTACCTCTCAATCTTGGACGGACACCTCCAGAATTTCTCTGAGGATATCCAAAGTTGCGCGGGAAAAATCACAGAAAGCACGATGGCTATATACAAATTAGTAATCAACAGCCTCCCCCCAACCCCCTCCAAGTTCCACTACATATTCAATCTGAGAGATTTGTCCAGAATTTATCACGGGCTGTGTCAAATCACAAGCGAAAAGTGAGCTTCAATTATATATAATTACTGCCAAATTGTTTGCAATTCTTTTGGGTCAATAAAACAACGAAGTTTGTTATGTAAAACTGTTTATTTTGATGTCCAAAACTGTTCATCTTGGGAAACAAAATAGTTTGGTTCTTAGAAAAGAACGGCTTTTGAACCTCCGATTAAGATTTGCATGCCCTTTTTTGGCTATCTTCTATGCTGGGCATGTTGACTCTCCCTCACAAGTAACATGTTTTATTAATCACTAATTTCTTTTTAGGTTCACTACGAAGGAACAATTTGTGCGAGTGTGGCGCAATGAGTGCATGCGAGTGTACTACGACAGACTGATAAACGAACACGACAAAGAGATAGTCGGAGGACTGATCAAGGCCCAAATAGAGGAGAACTTCAAGTCCAGTCTCGACTACGCCATCAAGGATCCCATCCTCTTCGGAGACTACATGACTGCTCTGGACGAGGGAGAGCCCAGACTCTACCAGGACGTCCAAGTATGCTTTTTGCCGAAACTGTTATGTCAGCAATTAGATTCTAGAGTTTTTTTCTTTATACCTTTCATATGAAGTTTTCCCACAATCGGCTAAAATTAAAGCGTCTAATTTGTTGAAGTTCAATCAAAATTTTTACCTTTTTTATAGTCTTGTAAATAGAAAGTTGTTTCAACTGGTGATCACATGAAAACTGGATGCAAGCCATAAAGATGCAAGCCATAATTATTATCCCAAACTTATTCCAATATAGGATTTCGATTCATCGAAAGCAGTTTTCCAATCATTACTCGAGGAGTACAATGAACAATACACTACCATGAACCTGGTCTTGTTCGACGATGCCCTGGAACACTTGACCAGGATCCACAGAGTCATCCGGATGGACCAGGGACACGCCCTCCTAGTTGGAGTGGGAGGGTCCGGAAAACAGTCTTTGTCTAGACTAGCTGCTTTCACAGCAGGTGAATTAACTATTTTCATTTAAGCAGATGATTTAAGTTTTCCGTTACCGAATTACAGAAAATTAAATCAGCCCACCAAAACTCCGAAATTTGAAAACAAAGTGATAATTGAGTCACAGTTTTGGACAATCTAGAGATTTGAATTGATTGGAAAATATCTGTATTTCAAACCTTCTGCCGTGAGAATAGTCCGCATGACAAACTTTGGTCTGGCCAAACTTGAGCTGCGGGAGATGCCCGGGCTTCGGGAATTATTCGCATAAAATGTTCCAACAGAAGCGAAAGCACTCTTGAGAAGCTATACATTCTCTACCACGTCATCCTGCTGTCTTTATTTTAACATACTTGGCGTTCATTGTAGGTTGTCAGGTGTTTGAGATCACTTTGAGCAGAGGGTACGATGAGAGCAACTTCAGAGAGGACCTCAAGATTCTGTACCAGAAGTTGGGCCAGGAGGACAAGAAGATGATGTTCCTCTTCACAGATGGACACGTCGCACAAGAGGGTCAGTTGGACTTTAAAATAACCTACATAAAACGAAAATGAACACATATGCAGACAAAAATTGACGTTGATAATTTAAAAAAAAATAAGTTTATATTGGGATCAGCCGATCTTTTTTATCTAACCTTGCCGAGCATTTAACCCAAACTGATAAAAATGCAAAATTTTTAATTTGTTCAAACTTTTCTGACAACGTGAATTTCTCCACATTGCACTATAAGACTGTATTTTGACAAAGGTTTTTGCGCCGCCAGCCAATTCTTGAAAAAACAGGTCACAAAGCCGTTTTCATCCTTTCCTTAATGAAACTTTTTGACTAAAACACCGCGTTTTTTGGCGCGCGCTACCCATCAGAATTAGTATACAGTGGCACCGAAAGCGTCTTTTGAAAAATCTTAGGGTCAGTCAGCCAAAAATATATGTCTGAAAAAATACCAAAGGGGGACCAAAGGAGGAGTCTGACCACCAACTAAAACTGACCCTGTTGCTGAGAAACCCAAAGTTTCAATGATTTAAAACTGCCAATGTAAAATTAATATTATTTTGACTTCCACTGATTTATTTCACGTGCCGAGGAGGTTTATCTGAGAGAACACGACAATGTTTTGAAGACTGAAGAAAATGGTTGTTGAGCTTTAAAATTTTCCTTTTGAGCATAAATAGGGAGGATATTGTTCAAGAAATGTTTACGCTTGATTATGAATTAAAACTTAAAATCTTTTGTTTTGAAGACAAAGTTTTTGTTCCGACTTTCGATGCGAAAGTAACGGATAATTTGTGCTCGGGGTGGGTTTTTGTTCTTACTTTCGATACGAAAGTAACGTAATATTTGTGCTCGGGGTGGGTTTTTTTTTCTTCAGACAAATTTCGACTTTTTAACTAGCCATTTTTGACGGAATTTTTTAAAAATTGCCATTTTGGCCTATTTGGGACAATTAACGCGCGATATATTTCGCGCTATTAACGCGTAAGCGGAGAGTTAATCCGTCTTAAAAATCGTTCCAAATTGGTTGAAAGAAGCTTATTTGCCATAATTGATTTGTTACAAGGAGCGAAATCTATCCTGTTGTACTTTATATGGCGTGTGGGGGGATAACTTTTATTTAAAAAATTCAAATTTTAGAAGAAAAAAAAATTTCATTTTGTTTTGTTTCATTTAATTTTTTAATGTTAGTACTTCTCCATAAACCTTAAAAGGCACTCGGAACATTCAGGGCTTCGTCCTGATACGAGCAGTCTTGTTTTCTTCAGACAAATTTCGACTTTTTAGCTAGCCATTTTTGACGGAATTTTTTTATATCATTCTAAAGGTATTGTTGTTCTGAGCTTAAATTTGAAAAGATATTTCACCTGTGACTATTTTCCATTAAGTTGTGGGGGTTTAAAGATTGCAATTTGGGACAATTAACGCGCGATATATTTCGTGCTATTAACGCGTAAGCGGAGATTTAATCCGTCTTAGAAATCGTTCCAAGTTGGTGGTTGAAAGAAGCTTATCTGCCAAAAATGATTTGTTACAATGAGCGAAATCTATCCTTTTGTTCTTTATATGGCGTGTGGGAGGATGATTTTCAGAAAAAAATTTCAAATTTAAAATAAAAAATTTCATTTTATTTTATTACATTTAATTTTTTTTGTTATTACTGCTCCATAAACCTCAAAAGGCAGTCGGAACATTCAGGGCTTCGCCCTGATACAAGCAGTCTTGTTGATTTTTAATGTTGAGCTCTCGAATCCAAACGGAGTTTTTAACTGTAACTTATTTGTAACTTATTCATTCTCATTTTATTTTTTAGCTGAAGGGCCAGACAACGAAGGTTAAGATATAAAATAAAAATCATGCTCAGTTTTTTTAAAACCAAATATCATCAATACTTCAGACAATATCCTAACAAACGGAGTTATTGCTTCACCTTCAGCTCTTTAAAACAGCTTTTGATTTGAATCATCCGCTTTGTTTTTTTCGTTAAGTACCAGATCATCAGATTCATTTTATCCTGAAATTTTTGTTAAAATTTGGGCGATGTCTGCTTCTGTTTGATCAAATTTCAACCTTTTTAGGATTTCTCGAACTGATCAACAACATGCTTACAACTGGCATGGTTCCGGCGCTGTTTGCGGATGACGAGAAAGAAGCTATTGTTGGCAACTGTCGCGCAGAAGCACAGTCCAACGGAGTCCCGCCAGTGAAGGAAATGATCTGGCAGTACTTCGTGTCCAAGTGCAGCAACAACCTGCACATTGTCCTCGCGATGTCACCGGTCGGAGATACCTTGCGAACCCGGTGTCGAAACTTCCCAGGACTTGTGAACAATACCAGCATCGATTGGTTCCAACCGTGGCCCAAACAGGCCCTGCATGCTGTGGCTACTGTCTTCTTGAACCAGAACAACAACTTAATTGTTGAAGATATGTTTCCGAAAGTGGTTGAACATGTAGTTACCACGCACTTGAGTTTGACAGATTACAGTGCAAGGTTCTTGGCGCGACTTAGGAGACCCAATTACGTGACTCCCAAGAATTATCTGGATTACATTTCATCGTACACGAGACTGTTGATTGACAAGGACAAGCTGGTTGTCGGACAGGTGAGTGCATTTTACCACGGAACTCATTATAAATTCACATTTGTGGTCCAATTTGCGTGGAGGGGGGGGGGGTGATCCAAGCGTTTTACATAATGGCCAGTATTTGTTACAATGGTAATATTAAAAAAGTGTCATCAAAATGCTTGACACTTCTAATGACCTGAAAGCCTTTACATTACCTTTTTTACAAAAAAAAACGTTTTGGAAGCCTCAACATTTAGTGCGTGTCGAGGGAGTTCAAATTTATTGACTGAAGCATTTTTGAAAAAAGGTATTTATTATATTGACTGGACTCCCAGTTCGTTTCTTCTGCCACAAGGGTTTGCCCCTTAGCAGCATAACGTTGAAGCAGGAATAAATTCTTTTGCTTCTTTTGACGCAAGGAGAGAATGGCAAAAAAGTTAGATTAACGGTCAGTTTTTGAACGAAAACGTGACAACTAAAGACTCTTTGTCATGAGTATAGCCTCCGCTTCGCCTCTGTGTACTAAACTCTGATTGGCTAATATAATTTGTATTGTTTATTTGTCATAGTGTGAACGTCTTGAGTCTGGTATGGCTAAGATCAAAGAGGCGAGAGAGCAGCTGGCGGTACTGAGTGAGAAGCTGGACACTCAGAAGGTCATTCTGGAGCGGAAGACGAAAGAGTGCGATGAGCTGGTGGGCACCATTGAGACTAGTACTGAGACTGCCAACGTGAAGAAGGCTTCGGCAGAAGTGGCCGCCAAGGAGATCGAGAAGCAGAGCAAAGTCATCGCCGTCGAAAAGGTCAGCTGGCAACAATTAGTCAGATGTCTTCTTAAGAATTTTCCCTCGCTATATACCACATAGTAACGGATATCCTTACAAATTTCGAGCTATTAAGAATTACTCCACCCTTCCACCAAAGTAATATTCTGAAATTATCAGCAGGAAATTGTCAGTCAAAAAGTGATCCTTCACGCAAAAAAAAACGATTTATAATCAATGGTATTAAGATGTTTAAAAATCTCCGACAGAGCAAAACCCTTGGCATAAACTTGACATGAAGACCTCCTAAAAATACTGAACTGAATAAACTCTACAAGAATAATCAGTTGCTTTTTTTTATTAGTTCTTCAAAGTTTTGGCTAACATAAAATTTAGTTATCTTCATTGTGCATTGGTTCTAATCCTATGCTAAGACAATTTGTGTTCCAGAAAGGAGCAGAGGATGCGCTGGCTGAAGCACTGCCTGCCTTGGAAGCAGCCAGACTGGCACTGGACGACCTGGACAAGAATGACGTCACCGAGATCCGTTCGTTCGCCAAGCCCCCCAAAGCAGTGCAGAGTGTGTGTGAGTGTGTAGTTGTGGTGCGTAACATCAAAGAGATCTCGTGGAAAAGTGCCAAAGCCATGATGTCCGATCCAAACTTCCTGATGTCTTTGAAAACGATGGATGTGGACGCCATCACTGGAAACCAGGTGGGAATTAAGTAGTGATTATTCCGTGACGGTTAATTTGGTTACCATGCAAAATTTTAATACAATGGGAACTCAGATGGGAAGAAAAAATTAACTAGTCGGAGCATATAAATGAATGCTGTGAAAGAGCAGGAGGGGTAGGGGGCGGTTGCAGGAGGAGAGGCTATGGTTAAAAGTTTAAAAAATTGATTTCAGATGAAAACAGTGAAAGCGACTCTGAAAACGATGGACACTTCATACGACGAGATGAAGCAGATCTCGAAGGCGGGTGCAGGGTTGTACAAGTTCGTCACGGCTGTCATCGGCTACTGCGAAGTGGCCAGGGAGATCAAGCCAAAGCGAGACCTGGTGGCCAACCTGGAGAAGGAGTTTGCACAGGCCAAACGCAGTCTGGACAAAACTGAGAAAGAGGTAGACCTTGTGCAATTTCACCTCAACTGTTCTGATATAATTAGTATATTGACTATCTCACCAAAATCATGCTCATTAAAAAATGAAACCTGGTAAGATGCTACTATTATCCATTGCTAAAATATCTATTAGACCAAAATAAACCGATGGCTGATGGTTATAGAGAGCAACGAGTTGAAAAGTGAATGACCGTTTAGAAAGTTGAGAAATTCTTGCTCGTTAAACCATATCTTCATAGAAACAGTTCTCGAACACATTAAAGAGTCGGTAGACACAAGCAAGAATCGTTAGCTAAAAGCTGTTCTAGCAATCTCCCTGTTTTTACAGTTACCTAGCGGCGAAAATTTAAACACCATGCAAAATACGTGAAAAAAATGACAATGAAGAAGATATTGGAAATACTAATGTATGGGACTAATAATCTTGGAGTTCCTTTCTTCAGTAAAATTTTTGCTTAAAATTTTTTGACTTTCAGGTGAAAACATTGCAAGATCAATTAGAGAAGTTGGGTGCACAATACAAGGAAGCGATGGCTGAAAAGGAGGCTCTGAAGGAAGAGGCCGATCTAATGCAGCGTCGACTGATAGCCGCTGATAAACTGATCAGTGGGTTGTCGAGCGAGAACGAACGGTGAGTGAAACAAAGTTGCATGCACTCATTTCTACTAATTGCTCAACAGTGGTATGAAATTAATGCCTTCAAAGTTTTATCGATTCCGTTTTCGGTTGTTAAGTAACACGAGTAGTGTGTTATTGTAGCCCAAACTTTACCAACCATATAAACCATCGCAAAAAATATTTTGTAAGAAAATTTTGCTGGTATTATGGGTGAGATGGCTAATTTTTCAGGTAATTTTTAGGTTTCATTGCGTTGGCATTGTAGTTTTGAAGTGTTCGACAAAAGACGTTCTACACAAGTTTGCCTCTAGTATCTTAAAATTTTCATATTTGATCGCAGATGGACTAAGGACTTAGCGGATTTGAAAGTGAAACGAGTGAAACTTCTGGGCGACTGTCTGCTGGGCGCTGCCTTCCTCAGTTACCTGGGAGCATTCAATGTGGACTTCAGGAACGAAGCGTTCGAAGAGGACTGGCAGCAGAAGATCAGAGAAGCCGACATTCCGATGACTGAGCCGTTCAAACTGGAGGAGCTCCTCACGGATGATGTAGAAATCAGCAAGTAAGTGATGTCAGTCTTAATTTAAGCGACGGATATTCAAATATTTGACTGCATTTAATTAAGTTAAAAATTATGCTTTTTCTTGTCTTGTTCCGAAAAAAATGTATCCAAATTTTGGCAACTTTTCTTTGAATTGATTGTTTAGGTGGAACTCTGAAGGTCTCCCACCGGATGAGCTTTCGATCCAGAACGGAATCCTGACCACACAGGCCAGCCGATTCCCCTACTGCATTGATCCCCAGGAACAAGCGATCAGCTGGATCAAGAGCAAGGAGGCAGACCACAACCTCAAGATATGCACCATGAACGACCCCGACTTCCTGAAACACCTAGAGATGTCCATCAAATACGGGTTCCCCTTTCTCTTCAAGGACTGCGATGAGTACCTGGATCCAGTCATCGATAATGTACTGGAAAAGAATATTAAAGGTTCAAGAGTGTGGAGTTTATTTACAGTTATTGTTATGTAATTGAAAAATCTACTCAGTTTCCTTCGAGAAACTTGTTTTTCGAGCAATTTCATGAATTTTTTGGAATCAATAAATTTAGAGCTATGAGTTCTAAATTTGTGAACAAGTCAAGGCAAGTTAAATTCATGGATTTGGTATTTATAGTGCGAGGCTACGTCAACCGATCGCAAGCTCCAAAGGGTATAGCAAGTCATCATCAATTAGTGCTATTTATCAAGTTTCCTAAAATTCAACCTTAGTTAATAAATTCATGAAAGATGCAAAATCACCTTAAATCACGCTTAAATTTCATGTCCTAAAATTTCATTCAGGTTCTATTAAGGCCATCTGCAATTATCACCGATAAATTAAAATCTTACAAAACTAGCATAGTTTCTCATTTGCAATGCCCTATTTGATGCGTGCTACTGCAACCGAGCGTGCATAATCTCTTACGGGATAAGAAAATAGAGTAACAGAATTCGATTAGAATGTTCTAACAAATTTTGAAAGAATAAGCTGCAGTTGGACAAAAATTTGCCGTGCGTGCCTGTGAATAATTCGAAGTATTATTTTCCCGTGTCATAACAAGAGTTGTGTGATTTATCAGGAGCGTCTGGTCGGGAGTTTATCATGCTGGGCGACAAAGAAGTTGACTATGACCCGAACTTCAGACTGTATTTAACTAGCAAACTGCCCAACCCCAAACTCACCCCCTCACACTTCGGAAAGAGCATGGTCATCAACTACCAGGTATGTTGTGAATCTCTAACTCGACGATGTTTTTAAAGCGCACATTTGAAGTAAAGTTTTAAATAATCCACCTCTCAAACTTTCGAAAGAAAACCGCGTTCAAATGTTTAAATCTTGCATTTATTACTTGCATGCAATTTTTCAAACTCTTGGTTTATTTCACCATGAGAAAGGTTTTGATATTAAAACTCTATGAGAAGGTATTCGAGAAAGTATTCATTTGACGAACAAGTATGTATTGCACTAGGTAACCCTGAAAGGACTGGAGGACCAGTTGCTAAGTGTGATTGTGGGCTTCGAACGGAAGGAGTTGGAGGAGAACAGAGAGAGACTGATCCAAGAGACAAGGTAAGATTTGCACCCAAACATCAGGAGATCGAATTTCGATATCAATTTTAATTTGACCAACCCCGAAAGTTTTCTTAACGCCCATTTGGAGCCTATGTATTCTTAATTTGAGATGGGAACGCGCGTCAGCAAAACTCAACTTTTGATCAAAGTTCTTCGAAAAGTCTCCTTAAACATCATGTCATGTTTAGGGTCTTAATAAGCGAAATAGTTTCTTAATTGTGTTTTTGGAGAACTGAAATCAGTTTGTGCGACCTAAAAACAGCTCGAACAATTATTTTAAACTTAGGAATTTCCGCTCTCTTAGATCCGCGCCTGATTGCACCATCAGCTTAAATATACGAGTTGTACAAATTTTTGGAACGGATATGATGAATTTATTTTAGCTTTTTGTTTTTTCTTGCCTAAATGTAAACAAAAAAAATCGGAACAAAAACAAATTTTGACAAAATAATGTTTTGAGTTTAGCCAAAACAAAAAACTCCTGAAGGATCTGGAGGATGCCCTTTTGAGAGAACTGGCGACTTCCACTGGAAACATGTTGGATAACGTAGAGTTAGTCCAGACTCTGGAAGAGACGAAGACTAAGGCGACTGAAGTGATGGACAAACTGACTGAGGCTGTGAGGACCTCAGCCGATATTGAGAAATTGAGAGATGGCTACAGACCAGCTGCAAAAAGAGGCAAGTTTTGCTTGCCTAACTTGTTTTGTATTACTGAGTTTACCTTTTTAGTCCTCATTTTGGACTGCGCAGTTCGACTCCAATCAAATTTTACTTTGAATAGTGGCCCAAAGCGACGTTAGGCTCAAGCATTTCTGTCGAAACATCAAGCCTGAGCAGTCGGGATTCTCCTGTGATTGTCTGAATAACTTCAAATGTTGAGTCTTAATGATAGCCAATATGTTTTGTGCTTTTGTAGGTGCGATTTTGTTCTTCGTGCTGTCGGACATGGCGACAGTGAACCCCATGTACCAGTACTCTCTGGCTAATTATCTGGAAGTGTTCAAAATATCCCTGAAGAAGAGTATCCCTGACTCCATTCTGGAGAAACGACTCAGAAACATCATTGACACCCTCACCTATAACGTCTATAACTATGCCTGCACAGGTACTAATCATATCCAATTTTGCAAACAGTATGAAAAACAATTGTTTTATAATGGTGATATTAGTGGCCCTGAATATCCTACATGGTCTAAAGCAAACTTTTGAAGTTTTTGATTAGAATTTTTTGATTTTCCTTTTAACTTTTTCTTGACTTTGCAACAACTTATAAACCGAAGCATAATTTTCAATCAATGTGAGAATTGCTGTTTTGATTGCCTGCTAAAAATTGAATGTTTATTTGTTTTGTTGTTTTTTGCATAAATTAATAGGTTTTTCTTTATATAAAAAGTATATGCATTTCGCTTGGCTGTCTTTTCAGGTCTGTTTGAGAAGCACAAGCTGCTTTACTCGTTCCAGATGACAGTTCAGATTGAGCTGAACGAGGGTAAAGTGAACCAAGAAGAGCTCAACTTCTTCATCAAGGGAAACATTTCACTCGAGAAGAGCAAACGCGCCAAGTGAGTATTGTAGTTTCACCGATTGTAGTTGTCTCGCTGCTTTTGTGGAGACTGTATCCTCGAGATATATCATATTAAAGCCATTTCAGTCGTGAATCGCGAAAATAAAAAAATTTTCAAAATATTTTCAAAATATTGTCCCAGTGTTGAGAAAAACTGGTTTGAAGTTTTTGAGATTTAGCCTAATTTCGAGCGAGTGCCGCGATCGGGTAACGCTCGAGTTAAATGGAATTTTAACTTCTAGTTTAAATTTTAGGATAAAAAAGCTTGATTTTACTAAAAAAAAAAACAAGTTTTGGATGTTTCTTATTTGGCAAAAAGGGTTTTCTAAAAAAAAATCACAGTAATGTGCAAAAATTAGAAGAAATTTTTAAAAAAGACAAATGTGGACAAATTAAGTTCATCGTGCATAAGTCGCTTATTCTCTACGCGATTGTGTAGTTCTCAAATCTAAACACCCACAAAAACGACCGCCAGTAGTTTGGAGAAAATATATTTTTTTCTATTTTTATGAATACGGTCGGAACATTCTGCTACTTGCACAGCAACCTGCTATCCTTGTTTTAAATGTTTTTTTTTGCTCAGAACTCACAAGTGGCTTCCCGACCAGGGCTGGGAAGACATCATCAAACTGGGCGAGGTATTCCCGGAAGACTTCGGGGGACTCGTAGATGACGTCGAACGCAACGGCAAAAAATGGCAGCAGGTTTGCTACCAGTTCATTGCATGTCAGTATAAAGTATGAAACACAGTATGACGATTAATCAGGAAACTTTTCAAGTCAGCATGAATAGTTTATTTGATCTGTTTCGGGCGCGAGCCAATGTGATAACGTTTCAATTTTTTACGATCAACTCGATAAAGTGAGAAAATATCAAAAATTGTGCAGCAAATTTGAAATTTTGGCCATTTTTGTCATTAATTTAGCTTGAAAAATTGTCTTTGCAGCGAAATTTTTTCGAATTAGCAAAATTTGCCCCTATTTTTTATAAATAGGCCTGTTCGAGAACTGTTTGCAAGTCTCAGATCGAAATCTGAGTTGTGAGTTTGTGTTTTACAGTGGTATGAGCTGGAGACGCCTGAGAGGAGTGGGTTCCCTGTGCAGTCCTACAATGGACTGAGCTTGATCCGGAAACTGCTGCTGCTGAGGTGCTTCCGGGTAGACAGGGTTTTCAGGGCGATGCAGGACTACGTCTCAGAGACCATGGGTTTGCTAATATTCGATTATATCTTTTTTCGGGCTATTTTGTTACTCTGACTGCTCATTTTAGCCACCAGGCATATTAAGTAACAAATAAATATACACCGAACACCGTTTTGACTTTTTTGATCATAAAGATGAACATTTTTGAACGAGCGTTTTTCAAATTTTAACCAGCTGCTCATCTTTTAAGAGCGATGCTGTCGTGGGCTCGATTCAAAATAATCAAGCGTATAATCATAATGAAATCATTTTGAAATTCGAAAGTTTGATGAAGTGTGAAATATTTAAGTTGGTCTTGTGCAGGTGAAAAGTACAATAAGCCTCCTGTGATCAACTTCAAGGCCATATTTGAAACGAGTTCGCCCAATGTTCCCATCGTGTTCATCCTCAGTCCGGGAACAGAGCCAGCTAATGACCTGATGAAGTTGGCTGACGTGGTTGGCATGGGAACCAGCAAACTCAAAATGCTCGCCATGGGTCAAGGCCAAGAAAAGGTCAGCTCAACTTAATTTAGAATAATCAAAACCTAACTTGGCAATTAACTTATATGGCAACGATTTTCAAGCAGTTTTACATTTGAGCTTAATTTTTTAAACGGCATTTGAAGCAGAAAATCAACCACGAAGCACATCTTTGACCGAATCGATGATCGGAACTAATAGGGTTTTTGAAATCTACAAGTCGGCGATTTTGAGCCTGGAAATTTTTTCGGCAATCTGTGTATATGCTGTGTTGCAGAATGCACTGACGTTGTTGGAGCAGTGTGTTGCGCGTGGGATGTGGCTGCTGCTGCAGAACTGTCACTTGCTCGTCAAGTGGCTCAGAGACCTGGAAAAGGCCCTGGAGAAGATCACGAAGCCCCACCCCGAGTTCAGACTGTGGCTCACCACCGACCCCACACCTGACTTTCCAATCGGAATTCTGCAGAGGTCTATGAAGGTCAGTACATTAAGGGGTTCGCTTATATGAAATTGAAAAACAGACAGCCTGAAAATAAAATTTTTTAGATCCTGTAGCTTTCTTCACTCAATTGAATGCTTTTTAGGTGGTGACTGAGCCTCCGAATGGCCTCATGTTGAATCTGAGGAGCACCTTCTTCAAGATCCCGCACGGCTCTTTCTCCGACTCGATCCACGACTCGTTCGGACCCCTCGTGTTTGTGCTCGCCTTCTTCCACGCGGTGGTGCAGGAGAGGAGGAAGTACGGCAAAGTGGGCTGGAACATCCCCTACGACTTCAACGAGAGTGACTTCCAAGTCTGCATGCAGATTGTTGACACATACCTAACCAAGGGTGAGCAAACTAGCTATAATAAGGACTGAAAAAATGAAAAGCTTTTTTGTGAAATATTTATCTTATTGTTCCGACTTTTGAGGAAAATCAAATATTTTATGCTCTGAGTGATTTTTTTATTCAGTAAAATTTGGGTGATCGAAATAAATTGAAGATACTAGTAACTGTAATTTATATTTAATTGTATTAATAAATTTTCGACGAGAGATTAATGTGATTATTTTTTCATAAGTTTAGTTTCGCAAAAATTTTTATTTTAAAATTTGAAATCGAAGAAGTTAATGAATTGATTTAAGTTCTTTTCGTGAATAAATTTCAAAATGAAGTTTGAGCTAAAGCTGACAAATTATTCATGCTTACTTATTTTACGTTGTTTATTTTGTTTCGTTGCAGCCGCGGAGCAGGGAGACACTAAGTTGCCATGGAACAGTCTGAAATACCTGATTGGGGAGGTGATGTACGGAGGAAGGGCTATAGACTCGTTCGACCGCAGAATCCTCAACACATACATGGACGAATACATGGGTGACTTCATATTCGACACTTTCCAGGTAATTTGAACTACAGACTGTCAAAGGTTTTTGAGCAAAAGAGTATGCCAAACATCCAAAAAGTATCATTCAGCTATCTGCTGCTTTCCTTCATTCTTGATAAACCTCTAATGGAGAAATCAGGCGCGGATCTAGGAATTTCTCGAGGAGGGGGCGGATTTTCAAAAAAATTACGAAAATTTTGTCAACCTTTTTTTAGGTCGACCAAATTGATTTTCTGATCTCTCCCAAATAACTATAAAGACCTTCCTTAGTTTGACAAAATTTTCTGCGCCGCCGGCAAATTTTGAAAAAAAAACTCCGAAAAAGGCGTTTTTGTGCACGCGTTTTTTCGGCGTGCGTTTCCCCCCTTAAAATTAGTATAGATTGGCGCCTTTAGAAAAATTTTAAGGTCAGTCAGCCAACAATTGATATCTCAAAATAGTACAAAGGGGGGACCCTTTGGGTCGGGAGGGGGTCGAATCCTTGAGGGGAGAGGGCGTCCCCCCCCCCCCCCTTTAATCCGCTGCTGGACGAAATTATATGGAAAACAGGCAGCTTACCTATAAAATTTTACACAAGTAAGTATGATGATTAATTCATTGGTGAGTTAATAAAACTGATGATGCGCTGTTGTTACCAAGGAAAACTTCACGAAGAAAGCTTTGTTTACTAGCGCAAATTAAAATGATTTTGGAAGCACAAGAAGTACATTTATGCAACAAATGTAAAATTGGAAAAGTTTTTCGTTCCACATTTAAACCAGAATAGTCGTAAGCCAAACATAATTGATTGCTTTGATTGCTTTTAACGTCTCTGATGTACTTTTTGGTGGAAAAAGATTAAATTACCGAAGAAAAATGAAAAATTTGGATGTTTTCATCTAAAAATTCCTCACTACGACAAGGACAAAGTGAAGTCTTTTGCGCATAGTAATGCAGTGTTTGAATCAATTTATCTGCTGAATTCATTGTGGAATTTAGAGTTTCGATCATCAAAATTAAAAACTACATGAAGCGCAATAAAAAATAGTCGATGTTTTCTTCGAAAGTCATGACAAAAACTTCTTGTTCGTGAAATTACTTGATATCCATGAAAATAAATCCAGTATTTAGTGTTAATGAACGAAGTTATTTATCACTGGTTTAAGTCGTGCGTTTTTTTCGCAATCGTTGATTTCGGTTTTTGCAGTTTGGCTTTTGCAGAGTGGAATGCTAAATGACAATGCTGCATGGAAGGCAAATAACGCTCTCTAATAACAAAATGCAAATGACGCTTAAAACCTTGTTTTTAGTTTTTGGTATTCCCATCGGAATAAAAAATTTAAAACGTGATACTTGAAAGTAGGAGAGCTATGACATAATGTATTTTCTTCTTTAAAAATCGAAAGTTTAAAATTTTTAAGTCTAGTTTTTCAGCTTTCTTTTTTTTGGAGTCTTTTTTTTCGAGCTCATTCAAACTAAGACAGCTGTCCATTGGGCCTTTTATAATTTCTTTATAGTCAGTGTTTTGATGAAAAGCAAAAATTTGGGTTTTTACTTATTCATTCAAATTAACAAATGTATACTTTCGTCGGGAGCAAAAGTTGGAATGATTTGTTAAAATTAAAACTGGGTGAGGGTTTTTTTTTGTTATTTTTGTGTTTTTTTTTTGTTATAAGATTGAGGTATTTTACGAACTTTGCAGAAATACCATGGAAAATAAAAGCTTTGGGCAGTAAAGAATCAATTTTATAGAAATTGAGTATTACGCTTGTAATTAGCTTAGCAATTTGATTATTACACTTAACAACTTGCTTAACAGAATTACTTGTATATTGATTCATGGCGAATTCAAGTTTCTCAGAGACTCCTTCCCACTTAGTCTGTAGTTAACGAATACGCCTGGGACGGCAAAAACCCTGAATTCGAATCTAACCAGGAACTTTTTTTTTTTCAAACGGGAAATTTTCCGTTTCAAAGAAATTGTCGGCTTATGATTTTTCAGCTTATGTTTTACCGGATAGGTTGCCAAACCTTAGAATTTTTTATTGTTTTCAGTTTTCATTGTAGTTGCTTTTTTATGTTTTTTTACTCAATTTGTAATGCTACTAACCTTGACTTCGTATATATTTTTTTCGCTGAAAAGTTTTTTGCTTAAATGATTTTGGCTGATATTTTATCGACTTACTAGCCTACTTTTGGGTCTTCTCAGGGAATCGTGAATTGCGTGCTTTCCACCGGGCCGCACAAAACGTTAAATGTCTTAGAACTGAATTTTCAGTTCATATTTTTATTTTCGCTCAGTAATTGCTTTTGAATTTTCATTAAACGCCGTTGAATGTGCTTCTGAGCGTGTTTTCAGCAAATAGAACATCATTCCAGACAACGTTTTAAAGTTTTTTGTTGCAGTTTTTCCGAAACTTTTGTCCCTGAAGGATCTTAATCCATAAATTTTTCTATAAAGTCTTTTTTCTTCACTTGAAGGCTCTTTTTTTCATTTCTGTCTGCTAGCTTGCAATGCTATTTTTGGTATCGCGAGTGATGCAAAGCGATACTGTGTTTCAATATTGTCCTCCTGGGAGTTTTTTGAGATTTGCAAAAATAGCAAAACAAACAAAAGGCTTTTGCTGTAAACAAGCTACTTTAAAAATGTCTTTCAATCGTTTGTAAAGGTTTTATTTTGCTATAATCGATTATAGATACAGCATTTTATTGAACAATAATCCATTATAATCAATTTTTAGTGATGTGACTTTGGTCTGGACATCATGAACAGAAGTTAGTTTTTATTCCGATCATTGAAAATGGGATGAGTTTTGTCTTCGGGTGTTTAAATTTTTTTTCACACGACATCAGATAACAACAAATTGTCAGAGTGGGTTGAGTAATGGGTCATACTAAAGCGTGAGTCAATAATTCGTCGCAAGCGACAATTCGCAGCTGTTTTAAAAGGCGACAACTCGCTTCAAGCGTCAATTCGTAGCAAGCGAGAATTAGCAGCATGGTTAAATGCTTATTGGGGGATTTAAAAACCATGCGAACTAAGCTAAAGGTTTCGCGGTAGTTGTGGGGGCATTAAAATCCAGCGAGCAATCAAATATTTCATTTTAGCACCAGTTTCGAATTAAATATCAAATTGAAATGAGGTAACAGTAAAGATAAGAATAATTGAACGTTAGTAGCATCTAAAATACTTTTGTTTGAATTCAATCGTTTCAATTTTACCTTCCAAATTATAAGATTTACTGAAACCATTATGCTTTTAAAGTTTGTTATGAGTGAGCGAGAAAAACAGCAACTTGTTCACGACGGAGAAACTTTTAATCTGAACCTCCACAACAAATTAACTGATAAATCCAGTTGCGGATGCGTCAAGAGACCGTGTGAAGCTTCCATTCCAGTCATCGCTGATCAACTAATCAGCATTTCAGAAGAAAATGAACAAAAAATGTTATATGCGAAGAAGAAATTAAAAATGATTGAAATGGGCGAAAAGTTTGACACGTAGGCAAACTTAAACTTTCAAAATTAAGAAATACCTAATTGTAAAGTTTGTTTTTAAGCGTTAAAATAGCGTGACTGCAAGGTGTGCGTTTCAGTGGGTGTAAAATGATCATACCTGGTCAAAAATTTTATAACCCCACAAACAGGCTATTTTTTCAAAGACTGGGGTTATTATTTGGGGGATCAAAAATTTTTCTTGGCCTGCTACAAAACTGGTAAATTTCACGATTAAACGTTTTTATCAAACAGTAAAGAAAATCAACATTGAAGTCTTAGCTTCGCAGGATCATTTAAGTGGAAAAAGCTGGGATATTAGCCTCGAAACAGTTGTTAACTTGCCTATTCAATTAAAGACCTTGCCGTGCTTTTGGAGCTAAGCCAGACCTTGAGGTGGAATGTTTTTTGCCTTTTGGATTCGGGGTCGGATAAAAAAGGCCGAATGTTATTATTTGCCACCGATGAGAACTTTGGAAAACAACACAGTCGGCGGGCATGCCGATGAGACATTTAAAGCATGTCCTGCGTTACTTTATCAAAAATTTACAATTCATGCTATGGTTAACAATCAAACTGTTCCATTAGTTTTTTCTTGAAAAAGACAGTGAAGAGCAATACATCCGAGCCTTCAGAAAATTGATGGAAATCAACTCAGGACTTGAGCCCTCACAGGTTGTGGTCGATTTTCAGAGGTCTTCAATTAACGAGTTTCAAAAGGTATTCATTGGAGTAAGTATAAAATGTCGCTTCTTTCTTTTTGATCGGGTCAATTGGCGCAAAAATCAAGAGATCTGATTAGTTTTTGTTTACCGAGATGATAAAAAAACGCGCACGGTTCTACAATCATTCGTTACTCTGGCACAAGTACTTGAGCTCGACTTTCAAGTCGGCATGGCTACCTTGTGCTGTGAAATTTCCGACAAAAAAGAAGAATCCCCTTACTGCATTGCGTAGGTTATTTTGAATCAATTTGGTTGGAATCATCCTTCGAGGGCGTAGTTTGGTTGGGAAATTACCTATTTCGCTCTAGAATCATATCGAAAACGCAAAACATGGAAGACAAAAACCAACAATTCGGTCTAGGGATGACATGGGACCTTCCTTACCATTAATCAATTTATCTAATTCCTGAGAAAAGAACAAAGTCTATCGGCGAACCAATTAGTTAGAAAAACTGGTAAGAGGAAATGCCGCCAAGCTGGCAAAATACGAAAAAGGCCAAACCAGATTAGTTGAACTCTTTAAATATTAAGCAACAATATATTCTCAGTCGATTTGAGGGCCTCTCGTTCAATTTTGATTTTTAGTTTCTTTGTTTGTTAATTTAACCCTTTCATCTATTTTTTTTGATCTGATCAAAGTTTTTACCGCTATTAATTGTCGCTCTACGAGCCGTCGCGTGCTGCAAGTAGTCGCTTTATACAAAAGCTCAAATGGTCGCTTGCGACGAATTTTCTTTCTATCGTGATTTGAACAACAATAAACAAAAATATCAAAAACTTTTGTCTATTTTCGAAAATATCAAAAACTTTTGTCTATTTTCGAGCGAGTAGTTCTTTTTTGCTTTCGAATTTCAGTTAGTTTTAGCAATGAATTATCAATTCACTGCTAAAAGCAACGAAATTTCGATCTTGAATTGTTCTTGAAATTCCAAGCGCCTTAAGGCTATCTATTTTTCTCTTTCAAATTCGAAAGTTGAGATTTTTTCAAAAAACAAGTCAGGATATTTTGTCTAATTACTTGCGTTCCTTGACTCTTTTCCAACTGCCTGTTGGCTCTTTTTAAGTATGGATGAAAGCGGAAAAAGTATACATGTTCTTAAAACTTTCCCGCATATGTGTCTAGCGAATATATCTATGAAGGATTGATTCGATGTATATGAATTTAAGAAAATTCTACATAGTTACGAAGTTTCCTCCTTTTTCAATCAGGGTGGATACTTGAACTGATCGCCTATTTCCTCATGCGTTTCAGCCTTTCCACTTTTTCCACAACTCAGAGATAGACTACTACATCCCGCAACCGGGCGAAAAGGGGGAGAGACCGACTAAGGAGACCTACACGGATTACATTGACACTCTGCCCATCAGCAACACTCCCGAAGTGTTCGGACTGCATCTGAATGCAGAGATAGGCTACTACACGCAACAGGCGAAGGATGTTTGGACTCAACTCATCGAGATGCAACCTCAAACTGGTATTTTTACTTCATTTGTGGACCATTTAAGAGCAAACGTGAAATGACAGGATACGATAAGTTATTTACAAGGGTAGGGAACGGCAATAAAATTTAGTGTAAAGCGCACTTGAAGGCGACTCATTGCAAAAAATTCAAGTCTAGAATATAAAGAAACAGAAATAAGAAATCTATTTGTTGATGAATCTGTATGAAGTTAATTGATATTTTAAAATATTACGATTATCACCATTAATTTGTTCAGGCGACACTGGCGCAGGCATCAGTCGGGAGGAGTTCATTGGCAACATAGCTCAGGATGTTGTGAGCAAACTGCCCACCCCCTACGACCTGGACAAGATCCGGAAGAAGTACGGACTGGATGTGACACCTACCACAGTGGTGCTTCTACAGGAGATAGAGAGATTCAACAAACTCATCAACCGCATGGAGAGGTCCCTCAAAGAACTGAAGAGGGTGAGTTGTGTGGGATCCACTTGACAAAATCAGCGCCTCCATTCTGAATTATGGTGCCTGGTGGGGACCGGAATTGTTCGTAGACTCCAAATTATTCGTTTTCAAATATAGGATATGTCATAATAAGGTGATGCAAAATCGCTATCGTACATCTCGGAGATTTTAATATATATTGGTTTGTTACCAGACCCTTTTTTGAAGTTAAGTGCAAAATATTGATTTGAAAGTGGTTTTTGAGGAGAAAAGAGTTGACAGCAACAGGGGCGGATTTAGGGGGGATTCGACCACCTGCCGACCCAAAGGGTCCCCCTTTGATACTTTTTCAGAAATCCATTTTTGGTCGACCGACCCTAAAATTTTTCTAAAGGCGCCTTTGGCGCCAATATCTACTAATTTTGAGGGGGAGCGCGCGCCAAAAAAAACGCGATTTTTTTGTCAAAATTTTTCAAAAAGTGCCCAAAAACGGCTTTTTTGACTGTTTTTGCTAAAATAGGGGCAAAACAGTGCTTTGGGAGAGCTCGAAAAATCAATTTGGTCGACCTAAAAAAAAAAAGGTCGTCAAAATTTTCGATTTTTTTTATTAAAATCCGCCCCCCCCCCCCCCCCTCGAGAAAATCCTAGATCCGCCCCTGGACAGCAACTTAAGTTTTTGAAAAAAAATCTAGTTATATTAGTAATATTAATAATCTAACTCAAAATTCTCAAATTTTAAAAAATTTCAAGTTAAATTCTCAAGTTTCAATTGCAAGCTTTTTTGTTGCAGTCTGTACTTTGAAAACTTGGATTATTTTTCCAGGCACTGGCTGGTGAAGTGGGTATGAGCGCGGAGCTGGATGAGGTTTCGAGGGCCCTATTCAACGGACAGATCCCCGGAATTTGGAGGAAGCTGGCACCCGCCACCCTCAAAACACTGGCCAACTGGATGCTACATTTCCTCGCTAGACACGACCAGTACATGAAATGGGTGAGCCAACGTCAAACGCACTACCAAATTCACAACGAATCAGGGTAAACAATCTGCTCCACCCTAAATAGACCAAGTGAACAATTAAATGTCAAATTCAAACTGTAAGGCCTGCATGTACTATGGGGGAGATAGTTCACTTGATCTCGATTCAGGCTTTGTATGAATTAGAATCATAATGGAAGCGCTATGATAAATACTGAATCAAATCGTTCGGCAACTTTTCTTTTTTAACTTGTTTATTTTACCTTGTTTTACCCTGACTTTTTTGTCTGCCAAATGCTGATTCGTAATAAAGACTGTCAGCAGAACATAAAAATAAGGCAATTATTATCGAAATATATTTGATCGAAATATGTCAAAACTATTGCCTAAAAAACAAGTTGAAGTATTTTTTTGAAGAAAAAAACTCATTTTCTTTTTGTTTGTGTTTGTTGTAGATCAGCGACGGGGAGCCAGCAGTGATGTGGTTGTCTGGTCTGCACATTCCAGAGTCTTACTTGACAGCTCTGGTGCAGGCCACCTGCAGGAAGAACGGATGGCCCCTGGACAGGTCAACTCTCTACACCCAGGTCACTCACTGGGCAGACGCCGACGAGGTCACCGAGCGGGCACATCAAGGTTCGAAGACGTTTTTTTACACTTGAAAGTCTGATGGACAAAAAAGAAAAGAATTATTATTTTTTGAAATGGCCTCATCTTTGTGAAAAATGAAAAACTATTTGAGTTTCAACAAGAAATTGTTTCTAGTTTAAATTGTGGTTGCATAATACACAAATGTGCGTTTTATTATATTGCTTAAAATGAAATCTGAAATTTGAGCAAAATTTCCATTTGAACCTGACAGGTGTTTTTGTCTTCGATTCCTTCGAGTACATGAACGCTTTTCTGGTGGTTATAATTTCTCTTTCAGCTCGCTCGTTTTATAATTTGTAGGTTGTTTTGTGTCCGGTCTGTTCCTGGAAGGTGCTGCATGGGACAAGAACAATGCCTGTCTGATCAAGCAGAAGCCCAAGGAACTCATCGTGGATCTGCCTATCCTCAAGGTCATCCCCATCGAAGCACACAAACTCAAACTACAGGTCACACTCTCATCATATTTATCATACAATTGATCATAACAAGGAAAATGGACGTGCTTCCATATTTTTTCAGGAGATAATCCTGAAAAGTTCTAATACGAAGTTTCATTTATATTATTGTTTCAAATTGTAATTTAAATTTGTTGTACTGTTCAATACTCATTTATTCGAATAAACGCTTGCATGTTTTTGAAATGCGCCGCCATCAATCATCATTTGTGCTTATTTCAGAACACGTTCCGTACCCCTGTGTACACGACGTCTCAGAGGAGAAATGCGATGGGAGTTGGATTAGTGTTCGAGGCTGACCTGTCAACCACCGAACACGTGTCACACTGGACCCTGCAGGGCGTCTGTCTCGTGCTTAACACCGACTAGACACCACGACACGACATTCCTTACTTGAGATGAAAATCAAATATGACACAAATGAATGAAAATTAATAAAAGCACGGCTCCTTTTCCTTTTCCCCCACCTGCGAGTTTTTCTAAATGATTTTTTTTTCTCATTGTCGAATTATAAAAATTGACACGCGGACTAAATACGCCATGAGAAACTTTTTTAGTCTTCATATTTAACCCTGTAAGCCCATTTATTACACCATAAAACAGATGCTCGTGCGTGGGGGAGGAAAAAGAGCCAAAAGTATTAATGGTGAAAATTCAGATCGCAAAACTAAGCAAAATGACTATAAAACATGAAAATTGTAAATTTAAAAAGTTGTACATCTGTCAATTTACTGTAAATAAACCTGCATCATCATCATACGTTTTCTAGAGATCACTTTCGTCAATGCCGCCCTCCGCATTGACATGCAGAACTGCAACATAGATCAAACATAGACAACACACAACCATCATTGTTAATAGGTTCAAAAAAGATTTCTTTTTGCAGTACTGGATCATTGACGAGCATAAATTATATTATCAATGGTTCAACGGGGGTGCGTACAGTAAACCGCTGTGTCAGTAAACTACCAGATCAGTTAACGGAATTGCGCAATACTTACATCAAATGCGGAATCAAAGTTTTATATTATAGTATTAATTAACCCTGAGCTAGAACAATAAATTTTGAACTCGGGGCTCATGCGAAGGGTTACTTTATTTCATTTTTAAATTCAATTTTTGTTGTGATGAACAAACTCAACATAATGTAAAAATCTCAGTATGTAGCTGATGTGATAAAGTAATGGAACTATGAATTTTCGGTTTACTGATCTGGTCCGCCCATTTTTGGTTTACTGATACATCGGTTTACTGACCTACCACCAGTTCAACGTAATATCTGCTAAAATTTTTATTTTTTCCAACCTAAGCTTTGAAACTCGATAAGTAATAAAGTAACACAGTTGATGCATTTTTCATTTATCAAATGAATCGAAAAAACTATTCGGTTCAAACAACAGTACCATAATAAAAACTTAATTGCAGAATTTTTCTAACTCAATATAGCTCGCAATATTTTTGAAAAGCAAAATTTATTTTTAATTTTGTTTTTTGTTTTCCAATATAAAACAAGCAAAGTGAGCGTGGATGCGCAGTTGGTTAAATTTCAAATGTTTACATGCAAAATTCTGTCTTTTGTTTTTGGTGCACCGCATTGGCAATTTATTAACATATGTGGCCACTTTATTTGTAGATAGTGTTACCAAATTTTAAAGGGCTCATCGCGCAGTTGCGAGCTCAGGGAACTCTAAATCTCCTAATCGTAGGATCGATTCTGCCAGAGCAAAAATTTTTGTTTTTCAATTTCTTTTTTACCTTTTTTTTATTTCACTTCATAGAGCTTTGTAATTTTCTCCCTAGTCTTTGCGAATCACAACTTCACCTCAGTGTCAATTATTTAATCTACAATTTTATACGCTTATGAGATTTACTCTTTATTATACATATATCTTATTAAGTTTCGATGCTGTAAAAAATATGTAGTTTGTGAAGTCGAAAAAAAAACACATTGCCTCGGTACGCAAAGTCTGGAAATACCGCAATTTGGTCGCGGCGGTCTGAAAAATTCAGTTTTGATCGCGCCAGTCTGGAAATACCAAAATTTGGTCGCGACCGTCATTTTTGCTCAGTTTATTGAATGAAATTTATCTCTGATATTGCCAATAACCAGCACTGTTCCATCATTATTGTTCTAAAATTGCGAACTGATTTAGATTTTACTCTGCTCACTGTTGAAGAACCAGCACACAGATTGTGATTGAGCACTCTGGAGTTTAACTGAAACAACACTGTTTAAACAGCACTGGACGACCAATTGGGGGCCAGCAATTTACAGCAGTATTTCTTATTATCAAATTAACACAGATCACACACCACTCTGAGCTTTTTGCAATCATAGATACAAACATATTCAACTTTCATGGGTAGTGAATTTTTACACTAGCTAGCTTAAGCGAGCGTAGTGTAATGGTACGTTTGTTTATTTGCATGAACCTAAGAACCAATTGTTGATCATGGCTCACTTACGACTTGTTGATAGCATGTGCTTTGAAATGCGATTGGTAATAAATTAACACAGTTAATGTTTTTTATTTCATTAAATGAACCAAAAAATTTTTTAATTAAAACAACAGTACAAAAATAAAAACTCGATTGCAGAAATTTCCCAACTCAATAAATCTCGCAAAAAACTTGAATTGCACATCTAATACATAATTAGGCCTCATGTTTCCCATTTTTTAGCTGTTTTGTTATATTCCAACTTTTTACAAGCAAAATAGTGCCTATTTGTATCGCAACAAGCATTTCGACCTTGCTGCGACTTAATTTTTGACCGCCGCGGCTAACTTTTTGACCACCGCGACCAACTTTTTGAATACTGCGACTAATTTTCGGACCATCGCAACCAAGAAACGGTATTCCAAAGTTTGTCCGCGACTCAAAATTCTGTCCAGACTATGGATTTTCGGTCGCGGAATTAACATTTCCGCGACCCGCAAAGGCGAAAAATTGGTTGAGTACCTCAACCCGTGTTGTGCCATTTTTGTTGACTCACTAAGACAATATAATAGCCTAAGTAGCTGCTTTAATTGTGGCTAGTGTCAGTACCAACGCATATGCGAGGTTCAATTTAGTAGCAGTAGTGCTGTTAGCCGTAGTGGTTTTAGTGATAGCACAGTTAGCACTAGTAGTGTTAGTAGAGCCACAGATGAGCAGTCAGCGTTAGATGCAATGAAAGGAGACCGTAAATCTTCTGGTCATAAGATCGTTTCCTTCAAGGCAAAGTTGTTATTTTTCAAGGCTAATTTTTACCTTTTCTTTTCATATATCAATTTGTACACTGCCTTTTTTGTCATTTTTTTGGCTAGTGTTTGCAAAGAGTTATGCAACTCATGCTAGCATATATTTTGACATTCAAGTTACAAGCATTCGCACAGTTGATGCGTTTTTCATTCCTCGAAATAATCGAAAAAAAAACAGTTTGGTTCAAACAACAGTGCCATAAAAAACTCGATTTTAGAAAATTTCCGACTAATTTTAATTGAAATTTTATTGAAAAGCATAATTTATACAAAACTTGACTTTATGCTTTCCAATTTCTTATACGCAAGTTAAGCGTGGATGCCAAATTTGTTATTTTCTAACATTTTAAAGGCACATTTGTGTCTGTTTGTATTTGGCGTCCCTTTTTCTGCATCGCATTTGCAATTTTATAGCATATAAAGCTGCTTTAATTGTGGATAGTGTTAGCAATACTTCAAGGGCCCGTGGAGCATATGCGAAAACAGGAAACTACAAACCTCTTGGCCGTAACATCGACTTTGCCAGAGCAAAGTTCTGTTTTTTACGGCTCTTTTTTAGCTGTTATCATTTTATAGAGCAAAAATGAAAACTGAGTGTTTGTCCAAGACCCTTAATTTGACTAAACATGTCGGTGGATACTGTTAACAAACTGAACGCTCTGCGGAGTTTTAGATCAAATCCTTAATCAGTTTTGCAATTGCCTTTTAGAGGAATCCATTAACATATTTAGTCATTTTTCAGCTGTGAGACGAAAACTCAGTTTTCACTTTTGGATTTGGCTAGTAGTTTTGCGGGTTCCACTTATAGTTGTTTTTAACTTTTATTTCTATTTGAGATAAACTTCTCGCAAAAAAGCAATTTGGTTCGTCATGTCACCAAAAAGCGGCGCAAACGAGAGAGGCAAGGCTGAACAAGCTGTCACGCATGTTCTCTTGAAAAAAGGATTCATCGACCGCTGCAGACTGCAGACCATGTGATGTCACCCGAATGCTGGGAATGTATTAGAGCCAATCAAAGTCTAGGCTAAACAAGAAACAGAAGTGTTTTCTCCCACTCTGGAGATTTATGACTTTGTGCGGGATACTTGCGAGGGTTTTCAAGCATCATTCGAACAGAACTGGATTGAGACAAAAATGAATGTGATGATGAATACTCTTATTTCAAACAGAGCAAAGATACCTTGTTTTTCACTCAAATTCAAATAATTTTAGCACCAGGCAAGATAATTTTGCCATTTTCCGCGCCTGTACACATAACCGGCACAACAACAACGAGGCAGAATAAAAAACGAACAACGACCCGAAATTTGTCCTGAATGAGAACGATCAGAATGACGACTAGCAAGACGACGAAAAAAACGACCAGCAATACGGCTTGGTTTAAAAAGCAACCGGATACGAGCAGGCGCAAACAGGTACTGAATCATTCATCAATGACCAGTGATCAGTCATCAATGACCATTTGTTCAATCATCAATGACCATTTTGTTCAAAGGAGCCTGAAGACAAACCCGGATCGACAATATCATTGGCAATTGAAAAAAACGCCGTTGTCAATACGTCAATTGTCTTTGTGTAACTGTTCAACGACTGTAACC